>NW_024582091.1:17579427-17701016 GCF_017639235.1 Corvus kubaryi
TTTTTTTTTTTTTTTTTTTTTTTTTTTTTTTTTTTTTTTTTTTTGAAGGAGCAGGTATCTTTCCTTTTAATCTGAGCTGTTTAATCACCAGACAAAGTGAGTTTCTGAAACTTCCTCTAGATCTGATGAAATAGTTGTCCATGGAGGTGTTGGGGCTGCTGAGCAGCCCTGCCTTTGTTCAATGCAGAAGTAGAAAACGAGTTTGACTGTTGGAAAAACAAACCAGCTTATTATTTGATGGACAGCTGAGGCACTGGACTCCCCCTTGCTCTCTGCTGTTATTCTAAAGGCTCCCTAGCATGATAATCTTCTGGCCTCCTGAATTTCTTACATTAACTCATCCAGGTAGGATTGATGTAGCCCATAACACACTTGCCTATAATGACAGTGTGTTTCATGCAATGATCTCTTGAAAAGTTTCTCTGAGAGGCCACATCCTGCCGTTGTGGTTGAGTCAAGTGGTTAAGATTGCTTGTGTGGTTTTCGTGGATTTTACACAACTTAGTTCTTCTAAGTATGGGCACCAGTTTGCCTGTGTATACGTCCCTGTACAAGAGGTATTCATAGTGCTTTGCTGTATTTACTCACCACTGTCCTGATTTCACAGACATCTTGTTTACAACAGGCAATAAAATATGATGCTGAGCACCTCAAGCTTTTGCCGAATAGCTTCTCACCCCATTATGAGACTCATAAGATGTATCAGCATGGCTCTGCACTTGGGCTAATTTTTTCTTCTGAAAGGCAACTTCCTGTCTCTGCCCACTGCTGAACTCAGCCATTTACTCAGGATTATATGACTTAGAGTAGGATCTCTGGCAATGATGTCCTTAAATATTGGGAAATCCTCCTTAATGTGATTAATAATTTGTGAAGCATAGCTTACTGCTGCAGGAGCTGTGCTCCCAGTTCACAATTATATCACATTTATCCATATGTCTACTCATTTTATTCTTCATATTAATTTCAACAAATTTGCTAACTAAAGAATTCAGACTGGTATGAAGATTCACACATTCATCCTTATGGCATTTTTTATTCCTTTGGTAGCAAGTCAGTTTTAATTTTAACTTGCAAGCAGAGTTTATAATTCACCAATATGGTATTCTTTTAGAACTTGACTTCATAGTGCTGGGTCGCAGAAATTTGTTACTGTTTATTTAACCGCCCTCTTCAAAAACTTCTCCTATTGACTTTTAAGTTCAATATAGTATCCCCCCAATATAGGTTACTCTCCAATATGAAGACAAGTACTAGAAATTTATTTAGTATTTCTGCTACAACTTTGCCTTCCTTGGGGACTCTTTGCACCTTGACCACATCCGTCAGCTTACTGACAAGCTTTCTGGCTTAAACATGTTTAAGGAAAATATTTATTATTAGTTTTATGCCTCTGCTTGGAGTTTCCCATTATTTTGTCTTGAATGTTGTGTGATTGTTTTAAGTTTAATTTTCTAAATCTTATGCTCCTTTTTTTTTTTCTCTTTCCCTTGTTTAGACCTTTTCCCCCCACAGGCTGTGCTTTAAATTCTACCGTCTTTGTTCATCTCATCTTTTTTTTCTGTCAGCGTTTTTTGTCCTCTTTTAAAAATTCTTCTTTTTTTTGTAAGCAGTATACAGTTGCTCTAAGCATCAAACCCAGTGGCTTTAAGCAGTCCCCACCCACATAAAGTATTTAACATTTTTACATTCCTTTAAATCCTTTTAATATATTTGTTTTGATAAACTCACCTTGTCTAAAGACAGATATTACTAAAACACATAAATTCTTTTGTTTTTAATACTTACAAAGATACTGAATTAGATTAATTAATGCTTATTAATGAAGCCCTGTCCTTAATTTACCTCTTCATATGGGTTCTGCATAGTGTTTAAGTTAAATCAATGACTTCCTCTTGTCTCCCCTTCCAGCAATTCAGAGTTCTTTGGTCACCCAGGCTTCCTTCAATAAATGAAGGAATTAGATTTTCTTTTACGGTTTTCTGGTAATGAACATAAGTTCTATTTGTTTTATCACATATGATAAAAAAGTAATTCTTTTCTTGATATTTTTAATGAACTTTTTCACCTGATATTTTTGTGACAGCTGTTTCATGGACCACTGTTTCTTCCAAACCAGCTTCATGCCTCTGGCAACTGTCCATTAAGTGATTAGGGGCAAGTAAAATTCGCTTCACGGTACTCTGCTGACCTCATAGTGACATACATTGTGGGAAAAGGTCCATCCAGATGGGAGGAGATCCACTCCTGTGTCCCGAGGCATGATGTCTAGATGCATCTCCTTGCCAAAAAGAGAGTAAACTATAGATGAAGTAATAGACACTACCATTTGCGTAAACTTTTGTTAAAGTCCTGCATGATGATAGGAATTTCACAAACTACCTTAGGTAATATTTCTACTATCAACTACCCTTGTTGCTTTTATTTGTCCCTAACTTTTTATAACAATAAACGTGTACAATTCAGCTTGCTCTGAACTAGACACCTCAAGTGAAGTTTGAAAGCTTAAACAAGTTTCTAGTAACATTTTAATATATCAGACCTCCCTCACAAAGTAGTACACCAGGGGAGAAGCCATAAGTTCACACACAGAGCTAGTACAGTGTGTCACAGCAGCAAGTTCTCCTTTGCTAGGAGAATTTTCAAATTTGAAGGTGCAACTGCAACTTGATTTGATCCCTTTGTGTCATGTTGTTAGTAAACAGAAGCTAGATCTCATAAGGTTTTTCTATTTTTTGTACCTTAACATGGGCATATCATTATTCAGGACTGTGTATAACTAACTTAGCTGCCTCATCAAAATTCCCCAAAATACATACTTCTGTTAGCCAGTTGCTGTGATGTTACAGACTGGTATCCTTATGGAGCATATATTTCTCTTATTTGTTTTCCCTGGGACATTTATATATTCCAAATCCTCTTAAATATGAAAAGTTTTAGATTATGAATATGAATTAGCTTATGGCTATGTAGTTTTGGATTCATCCCACCTTCACGTTTTCACAGTTTGATTGCTGAGTTGATGACAGTTTATTTACTTAAATATTTATACACCAGCAGCTTAATCTCTTTCTATTTTAAGGAAAAGTAACATAGAAAATAAGTTACTCTGCTATTGACTACCATGGTGTTTATCCCTGGTTTGCTGTGTGAAACCACGAAATGCAAGATGTATATCCAGTGTATGCATATTTTGTTTTCAATTCCTTTGTAGTCTGCAAGGGATTTTAAAGGTGATTCACAAAGTTTGGTTTTAGGTCTAGCTATAGAGATAGTTGAATCCCACTTCTAATTGAAGTAAGAGGTCCATGAGGGCTTAAATTACAGCTAGTGACATTTAGGACAGGTAACAGAAGTAAGGGTAGTTGACTGTAGAAATATATTACCTTGGGTAATGGGTTCCAGGTTATGGAATTTCTGTCATGCAAGGCTTTAACAAAAGTTTAGACAAATGGTGGTGTTTAGTACTTCAGCTATAGTTTACTCTCTTTTTGGCAAGGGGATGTATTAAATCACTCTTTGGTTTCTTTGTCAGTGTTATTTTCCTTTGGTCTGTAAAAAAGAAATTGCTTATATACCTTCCCTAAATGGAGGTTGTAAATTAATTTAGAAATAAGAAACAAAATATAGAGATTTTAGACTAAGAAAATCAGTAAAATGTGAAACAAGCTGTAACATTACCTTACCAGTGTGATTATACACAGAGCATACAAAGCATGATCATGATCAATGTTACTTCAGAATTTAGGTTTGGAATGATGGCTTTGAAATTTTAGCGCTCACCACAGGAGACAGAAGATTCTGTAATCAATATTAGAAGTCCTTATGAGAACAAGCACACTATAGACATGTCTGACAGCATATTCAATGGCTCTTCCATGAATAGCCAGGACAACTCTTCTCAAAATCCATGATACTGCATAAGGCAGTACTGTTACCATCATAGTTAAAACATGCATGCACACCATGCCATATATACTATGCTCACCAAATGCCTCGTCGTTAATACAAGCAAAGTCATTTGTGGATATATGCTGGATATATGCTGTAGAGCCTTACCCTAATTCTTTTGAAGAAACAGATAACTCAAATCCATCGTTTATAGACAGCTAAATCTGAATTTGTGTACCTGAAAAAGAAACCTGATTCCCTGTTGCAAAAACCAGACAGTGTGGGGTTTGCTCAGCTGTATACAGCTGAGGTAGAGTTATATCACCTAAGCCTCTGGTTATCTGTACTATCAAAGTAAATCTGGAAGTTCAAGTCCCATTTTAGACAATAGCGATTCTACTGAGAAAGTGAAATCCCTAAGAAATAGGGTTTTCTTGAGAAAACTGTAGCTTTAACATTGGAAGTTGTAGTTCATGTGTCAAGAATGAAAACATAACTATGAAGGGAAAAAACATTGCTCACTGTTTAACGTAACTTAATTCACAACTAGCGCTCTGTCTCTAAACTATTACATAATTAATAGCATATGCATTGATACATGAATTGACATCATTCAACTACAGTGGTCAACACACACCAAGATTAGGTAATTCTGTTCTGCAGATGGCAAAGCTATGGATATTGCTGTGATATATCCAAGCAGAATTATCTTTCCTAAAGATATCTTCAGTATTTTCACTGTGTCAATAAAAATGGTAAAAGAAGTATCTGAGAGTAATAGTAATAGCTTCTGAGTTACTGTTGCCAAGCATGAACTCAGAAAAGAGTGAATCTAGTATGAAATGCTCATTAAGAGCCATACAACAATAAGATACAATTTAAAAAACCAGATACCTTTACTCTTTGGTCTTTTAAAGTCTTTCCCTTGCCAGTCAATATTGCTTTGGTTTTATTTACATTGAACTTCAGCTAATTCACACCATCCATGTAATTTTATCACATCTGTCAAGCACTGTAAAGCACAGAAATTTATGTGTAGGAGTTTAATGAAAAGATGAAAACTTTATATTTGTAATATTATTAATATTTCCAGCAGAATAGCTCTTTTCTTTCCCTCCCCTACAGCCCTTTCTCTTTTGATAGGCCTGTCTGTCTGCCTGCCTATCTCCCCTTCGCAGGTCTCTGCTTGTTCTCAGGGGAAGGGCTTGTATGAGCATAGTAACCAGATGTTTAAAAAGGCAGGTGACAGATTGGCAATCTCCAAAACTCCACATTCCAGCATATAATGGGCTGGGGAACAAGTGCACATTAAACAAAGGAGAAAGGACCACAGAGGAAGAAGAACCCCTCAGTCACTTCTGTAAGGCTTCACTGTCACTCACGTGACTGCATAGCTAATGGCGACACTGTTTGTTGACAGATATAAAAATTTCGGCTCAGACTCTTCACTTACTCTTCAAGAATGACGCCATGAACTACAGGTTATGGTTCACTTTTTATTGCTAAGGTACCTTGCTACAACCTCTCTAAAAAAGGAACAGAAATGCCAACATAAAAGAATCCTCTCTTAATCCATATTTTGACTTCACTTTCAAAAGACATGCCAGTTACCACAAAAAAAAAAAAAAAGGCTTTTTCCTTGTTCTTTACAGAAGTTTGATTTTACACAGATTTAGGTGGGGCTATTCAAAACTTTAAAGTTTGCTTCTATGTAAGTTCAACTGAGTGAAAAGATGTTTTAGTTTCTCTCCACAGGATCAGCCACTATTTTCTGGTATTTTTGTGAATGATTTTTCTCTTCCGAACAATAAAGACAAGATTTTTTGGATCCCAGCGCATTCTGGTTGTAAGGGCAAAGATTTCTCTTAAAGGCTGTCCCTGACTCAGTGGTGAATTTCTGAAACCCAGTAAAAAATTTAACAATGAAAGATGAATTGCAGAAAAATGGTGGATTTGAACATCTTTACCCTGAAAAGTTTAAGTTATTTTAGCACATCACAAGAAGCTCATTTGAGGTGAAAATGTAGCAAAATAGATGGATGAACAAAACAGGGGAGATGTCACCTAATTCTTTCTGAGAGATTTCTCAATCTTCCTTTCAACCTAATCTTCTGAGAAGAATTCTTTCCCCTAGAATAATTATAATCAATAATCTTATGTGCTAGTGCTATAACTTCTGCACCATTGTTTACCTGTCTGCCTTTGGGACTGGAACCATATTGCGCTTAGACTGCTGAAATTTTGTAAAATGTCATTATTTGACAGTTTAGCCATCTGCCCTCATCCAGATGCTACCATTCTCTAGACTGATCTGTCACTGAATGAATGCAAAAAGCACGGCAGTCTCTGGAACCCATTTACTGTGAAGCAGTGTATGCTGGTGTTTGCTGGCTCAGCCATTTCCTCCAAAATGTTGTGCATATTCATTGCTCTTCTGAATATTTTGTCTCAAATGCTATTGGGAACACTTCTTTTTTTTTTTTAAATTCATGTTAGAGTTAGCAACTTTTAAATCAGTAATTCAATTTTTTTTGTAGAAATCCTGCTGTCTCATCTCCCTCAGGGGAATGCCACCACTTGGCTCCTGTCCCAAACTTTCAGTGGTTGTTGTACAGAAGATCAAGAGAGGTTGTAGAGAAGACAAGTACTTTCTGCAGTATTTCAGAGCTTTTCTTCTTTCTTAAATATCCTCAGACTTTATCTAGTCATGAGAACACCAGCAGTTCTGTTGTGACATTTTCTCAGTTAAATAGGATGCTACATTACATCTTTGAAACGTTTTTGGTTTTACCTTTCTTTTTTCTAATATACTTTGTGATCCTGGCTAATTTCAATTCCAGGAAAAAAAAATCTGTACATAAGCATTTTATTTTTAAAAGAGAAAAACTTAAGAAAAAGTCATCTAGGTATTTGATCAACCTTCTTAAAGAAAGATGAATCCTTTTGAGATGGATGAGGCATGCAACTTTGAGATGTAGCAGAGACCTTTCAACAGAGAGAAAAGCATCATTGTACAGGGGATAAAGGGGAGAAGGACTTACTTATTTCTTCTGTTCAGATTCAGAGTTTCTTAATACACAGCAGGCTGCTGGAGGGTCACAAAGGGTATGAGTAGAAGATATACTTAGGATTTAGACTTATATGTCAATAAGTAATTGCTTCAGAGATGTGACTTGCAGGCAGAAAGATGTAACTAATAGTCTTAGGAAAAAATACCCTTCTACTTCAATCATGATCATAGACAAAAGAATAAATCTCATTTTTATGTACTGTTCTTAACTGGTGGTGTTATTCATCACCAGGGGAGAGGCTTGAATTGCTGGAGAGGCTGATGGGATCATCTCTATGCCCAGGTACTTAAGTAGTTCTCTTCACTGGAGTGCATGAGTGCCTCCCAAATACTCAGAAATAAAAATAATAGCTCATGTGTTTTTCTGCCATCTGAGACTTTCAAAGAAATAATGAATATTATAAAAGGAGTTGTATGTGTCTGAGCAGGTGCCCCTAATGTGTGCAAAATTGTTGTATCCTCTCCTCAAAAATCAATGAATTTTTGTTTGCTTCCAATAAGAAAAAAACCATGGAAGAGTCACCAAGATATATGGAGAAAAATGAGGAACTGCTGGATGTGGAAAAATAAGGATTACGTTTTACCAGCAGCAAAATTAGTTGAGATATTAAAAGAGTGAGAGTTCACATGGACAGTTTTAGTCAGCGGACAAGCTGGTGTTTATCCTAGCAATAGAAGATGATAAAAAAAAGGTATGTATATTAGACAGAAGTTATCACTAGAGGAAGAGGTACACTGAATATGGCCTTTAACTAAATACATCAAAAAGAGATTAATGTTTTCAGTCTCTCTAGTAAAACATTGCACTAACATTATGGTGCACTAAAAAAGATAAGTTTTAGTCATGGATATCTTGGCTGGCAAGTTGTCCACATTTACACAAGTGATGGACTTGTTCTATTACTATAGTTGCTTCTTAGAGAACTAAAATATAATTATTTTTCATAATCTCTATCCTGGTATTATTTATTCATATTTATTAGTATTAATTGCTGTCTTGTTCACTAATACATATTCATCTTGAGAGACATTTCAAAAGCCGAAAACAAAGAATTTCTAGTATATGGGATGAGGATAGAGTCAAACACAGGAAGTCTTTGTCCTTTTCTTATCTCTTCTTGTCTCCTCATGCTTCTTTCTGTCACCTCATACAATTATTGTTTGCATAAACGTGGTGACGACTGTGTTGCATGCTGCATAATGTTCATTTCTGTGTTAGAGGCTATCTCTCAGGCTGTGGGACTGAAGGAAAAAGAAGACCAAAGTCAAAGCTGAAAAATAAATCATCATTCTGAAACTTGTATCAATCAGCATATATTTGATACTAATGTTAAAATGCTAAAAACTGACCTACATGTCCTTTTATTGAGTGCAGAAATGTTGTATATACATGTAAATCATATGTGCTAGCTTAACTGTGGGTTTGGGTGAGCTTGAAGAAATAGAAATTACAACTTAAAAAGGACAAAAAAGGAAACAGGAATTGCCACAGACTCACAGAGAAAGTCTTCTTATCACAGATACACCACACACTACTGCTGCTGTAGATTACCACTAAATTAGAACAAACCTGAAATCCTAAATCAGCAAGAGTGAGGCTCTTGCTTAGGAATCTTTTCTTTGTCTGACAGACCCAGCAAAGTTTGACAGCTAAGGTCTGCAAGTTCCCTGTTGACTGTGTATCTCTCTGTCCAAGGACAGCAGTTACACCAGTCTACTTTCCTCCACAGCAGGGTTAGACTTCTATTGGGTAGTCTCTTGCACTAAGAACTAAATGTTCAAAGATACTTACTGACTTAAGTTAGTACTTCTGCACTGAGTTACTTGTTTGGCTATGATGGCTCTTGGGCTAATGCACCTTTTTCCATATAGGACTTTTCCACCCTTTTACTTCTGTAGGTGAAGTACTTGTTTTAAAGAACTGGCTGCATGACTTACATAGCACATGGCGGAGATGCACCAGAAAGACAAGAGACAGGAAGGGTAGGCTGAAGCTGAAGATGCTGCTCTGCATTGTATATAACTGTGCTGATGCCTTCGCTTTTTTATAGAGTGAATATCAAGCCATCGTATCCATAAGCCTCATTGCATAAATGGGTTGTGATATGCTTGTGAGAAAAAATGCAGCTGGAAGGCAGCACAGAAAAGAAAAAAAGGAGAAAAAAAAGAGGAAAAGGAAGTGTAACTGCCCAGCTGTGCAGAAAACAAAGGAGTTCAGGAGAGATGGGTGTGCTTCAAAACAGAGGTCTTGAGGGCACAGGAACAGACTATCCCTGTGTGCTGAAAGATGAGTCGACGAAGCAAACGTCCAGCCTGGATGAGCAACGAGGTTTTGAAGGAACTTAGAAATAAAAAGAAGACGCATCATCTTTAGAAGGAGGTCTGGTTTCTCAGGAAATGTTTAAGGGGGCTGCTAGGGCATGTAGAAAAAAAATTAGGGAGGCCAAAGCTCAGTTTGAACTTAAATTGGCAACTTCTCTTAAAAATAATAAAAAAAAAGTTTTTATAAATATATTAATGGTAAAAGGAAGGGTAAGACAGACCTTTGTTCCTTATTGGATGAGGCAGGTAACTTAGTAACTAAACATGAGGAGAAGGCAGAAGTGCTTAACGCCTTCTTTGCCTCAGTCTTTAGTGGGAAGACAGCTTGTCCTCAAGACAGCTGTCCTCAGGGGTTGGTAGGTGGTGTCAGGGAGCAGAATCGTCCTCTTGTCATCCAAGAAGAGGCAGTCAGAGAACTGCTGAGACACTTGGATATTTATAAATCAGTGGGACCAGATGGGATCCATCCCAGAGTGATGAAGGAGATGGCAGATGAGCTTGTGAAACCACTCTCCATCATTTACCAAGAGTCGTGGCCCAGTGGCGAGGTTCCAGATGATTGGAAACTGGCCAACATTAGACCCATTTATGAAAAGGGTAGTGTGCCAGTTTGGCCAAATTTAGAAATACATCCTCTGACAGAAGGCAGGTTACAAACCACCCCTCCCCCACCATGTTCAGGAAAAAATAAATTTTCCTCAAAGGAAAGTGAAGGAGGTAAAAACTATTTATTTAACAAACACACGGGAAAGGGATAATAATGCTAAATAATAAAATCTCTCACTGTGGAGAAAAAACCTGGGAAAGTGTTAGAGTCCTCCCTTTGGTCTCCTTGGAGCTGGGGCTTGGCCCAGGGCCAGGCCCTCCGTGCTCAGTGGAAAGTCCTCCTGATGTGCTCCGATATTGAAGCAGTCCAGTAGAAAAGGGAGAAAATCCGAAATTCCAGGGAAGGAAAAAAGCTCAACTCTCAGTCTCTCTCCGGAGAAAGAAGCTGAAAAAAACTGGCCAAAAGCTGACTGGAAAGCAGCAAGCCAGGTGCGTCCTCGCTCCCCTGCCGCAGCTGGAAAAAAAATCTCTATCTCTGTGTGACCTTGAACAAGCTGCAAACTGCTTTGAAGAAGTTTTGCTCAAGTTTTCCTCCCCCCTCTCAGGCTCAGTTTAAAGGCATAGAAAGGCACAAAATTAATTCCTGGGCATAGGGCAGCGATATGGGATACACATCATACAGTCACCCCAAGGCAGGTAGGAAGGAGGATCCTGGTAATTACAGGCCAGTTGGCCTGACCTCAGTACCAGGTAAGGTAATGGAACAGTTTATACTGAGTGCTATCACACAGCACTTACAGGATGGCCAGGGCATCAGACCCAGCCAGCATGGGTGTATGAAGGGAAGGTCGTGTCTAACCAACCTGATCTCCTTCTATGACCAGGTGACCCGCCTGGTGGATGCGGGAAAGGCAGTGGATGCTGTCTATCTGGACTTCAGCAAGGCCTTTGACACTGTCTCCCGCAGCATACTCCTGGAAAAGCTGGCAGCCCATGGCTTAGACAGAAGCACTCTTCGCTGTGTCAGGAACTGGCTGGATGGTCGGGCCCAGAGAATGGTGGTGAATGGTGCTGCATCCAGCTGCTGGCCAGTCACCAGTGGTGTCCCTCAGGGGTCTGTACTGGGACCAGTCTTGTTCAATATTTTTATTGATGACATGGATGAGGGTATTGAGCCCTTCTTTAGTAAATTTGCAGATGACACTAAAATGGGAGCTTGTGTCAATCTATTGGAAGGAAGGAGGGCTCTGCAGAGAGACTTGGATCTATTGGATGGGTGGGCAGAGTCCAACAGGATGAAGTTTAATAAGTCTAAGTGCCGAGTTCTGCATTTTGGCCACAAACATCCCCTACAATGTTACAAACTGGGGACAGTGTGGCTGGACAATGTCCAGGTGGAAAGGGACCAGGGGATACTGGTCGACAGCTGACTGAACATGAGCCAGCAGTGTGCCTTGATGGCCAAGAAGGCCAACGGCATCCTGGCCTGCATTAGGAAGTGTGTGGCCAGCAGGAACAGGGAGGTCATTCTTCCCCTGTACTCGGCACTGGTGAGGCCACATCTTGAGTACTGTGTCCAGTTCTGGGCCCCTCAGTTTAGGAAGGATGTTGAGATGCTTGAGCATGTCCAGAGGAGGGCAACAAGGTTGGTGAGGGGCTTGGAACACAAGCCCTATGAAGAACGGCTGAGGGAGATGGGGTTGTTTAGCCTGGAGAAAAGGAGACTTAGAGGTGACGTTATCACTCTCTACAACTTCCCGAAAGGAGATTGTAGTCAGGCGGGGGTTGGTCTCTTCCACCAGGCAGCAACTGACAGAACAAGAGGACACTGTCTCAAGCTGCGTCAAGGAAGGTACAGGTTGGATATTAGGAAAAAGTTTTTCATGGAAAGAATAATAAAGTACTGGAATGGTCTGCCCAGGGATGTGGTAGAATCACCATCGCTGGATGTGTTTAAAAAAAGACTGGACATGGCACTTGGTGCCGTAGTCTAGTTGAGGTGTTAGGGCATGGGTTGGACTTGATGATCTTGGGTCTCTTCCAACCTCATTATTCTGTGATTCGGTGATTCTGTGAAATAACTATGGTGTATGGATAAAGTTTAATGTTAAAAGGTCCTGCTAAAAATTTTCCCCCTGGCACATTTTCATGATGCTAAAAACAAGAACAGCTTGTTAATTATGAGTACCGTTGTTAGATTTTATATTTCATGCTCCCTGTTTTTGAGCAATTCTCCTGCTTTGTTTCCATTTCTAGGTCTAAAAATTTCCTCAGACATTAGGTCAGGGAACCTTCCTTTTGTGTTCTCATCTTTTCTCTGCCCATCTTTCGTCACCCACCATCCTGTTGTTCACTGCTTCCTACTCATAGTGTCAGCACTGTCATCAGAAGCCTTCCCACAGTCATCTGTGGTTTTATTCTTCTCATTTTTACTTATTTACTTCATTGTATCTACTTGATCTGGTGAGTTGGGTTTTTTTCTGTATTTTGACCTCTCTGTGTACTCACTCACGTCTTAAACCTTTTTTGTATCCTGTACCAAAGTGGTTTCAATTTTTGTTTGGACTTAAAATCATAGAATATGCTGAGTTGGAAGGCACTCATGACTCTGATGACTCTGATGATTCTGATTACTTATCAGGATCATCAAATCCAACTCCTGGTCATCCACAGGACATCCCAAGAGTCACACCATGTGTCTGAGAGTATTGTCCAAATGCTTCTTCAACTCTGTGAGGCTGGTGCTGTGACCACTTCCCTGGCGAGCCCAACCACCCTCTGCGTAAAATTTCCCGATATCCAACCTAGCTCAGCTTCATGCCGTTTCCTCAAGGCCTGTCACTGGTCATGAGAGTGAAGAGATCAGTCCCTGCCCCTCCGCTTCCCCTCCTGAGGATACTGAAGACCACAGTGTTTCCCGTCAGTCTCCTCCAGGCTGAACAAACCAAGTTACCACAGTTGCTTCTCAAACAGCTTCCTCTCCAGATCCTTCACCATCTTTGTTCCCCTCCTTTGGACACTTTCTAATAATTTAGTGTCTTCCTTACATTGTGGCACCCAAAACTGCCCCCAGCACTCGAGGTGAGGCCGCCCCAGTGCAGAGCAGAGCGGGACAATCCCCTCCCTTGCCTGGCTGGTGATGCTGTGTCTGATGCCCCCCAGGACAGGGCTGGCCCTCCTGGCTGCCAGGGCACTGCTGACTCATGTTCAACTTGCCATCGACCAGAAGCCCCGGCTGCCTTTCCACAGAGCTGCTCTCCAGCCTTGGAGCCTTGGTTGTCTCTGTTCTTGGGTGACCTTCAGATCCCACCTATAGACCAGAGGGTTACCATTGACTCTAGGCTGTCCCTTGGCACTGCAGAATTTTGAGGTCACAGCTTTGACATTTCTCAGCTGAAGTATCCCCATTTTGAAGGCTTTAATTTGTTTCTATTGAACAAAACTTTAGACTGGGGACCTGGAGTGAACAGATACTGGATTAATATCCTAAACCAACAGTTTCTAACACTTCAGGGAAAACACAAACATAGTAACCGAAGCTCACTTTAAATCCGATAGTAAACTGGTGGCCCCATTTACTGAAGAATTCAATATACAATGAGGACTTAGTTCTACAAATAACAGTAAAAAGATACAGAGCTCAATGGATTAAGTCAGCTGTATCTTTCCTTGTGTACAGTGGGGAATACGTGCCTTTGTATAGCAAGCTGGTTTTATTGAAGAATAAGGGAAAGTTTTATCAACTTTTTCTTAAATTTATTAAGTGCCTTTCTCCAGGAAAAGGACATATTCCTCTTGATTGTGGAGTTTCCAATAAATAAGTAGAAATACACAGATAAAATTGGGTGCAAGAAATTCAAATGTGGTATTTAAAATACGGTGCAATTTTCCATCTTCAATGCCCATTCTTTGTACAGAAAATGTCAATATTTGCAGGAAAAAAAGAGAATCCCTTAAGGATATTTCCTCACCTTCCACATTTTCAGCTTTGATAAGGACTAGTCCACCAGCCATCAACTTCTTTCCTTTAAGTCAGTCTAAACAGCCCTGCTGGGGATCCCTACACAGCTAGCAATAGCTAGAGCCTCTGAACTATTCAGAGGCTTCTATGCAAACTTCTTCTTTTTTCCAACAAATTCCTCTTCCCTACATTATGAAGGGTAATATGAACCTGATACATCAGCCTGATGTTTCTTCAGCCAGAGAAGTTTCTCCTAAGTGTTTTCTACTCAATTTATTCCCCCTTTTTTCCTACCTGAATGATGAGAAAAAATAAATCCCTTGAACTAAAGAAACCCTGGGAGTTGCTGGCTTGGACTACTAGATATGGTAGGAATCTTTTGTAGTCCCTAAACTGCACGAGCCTGGGGTTTTTCAGCCTAGTTTCTAGAATCACTCTATGCTACATCATTCAGCAGAATAGTAATCTTGCAAATGTTCTTTTTTCAACCAAAGATGTGCTTGAAAGCTTTTTTTTTCTCTGGTCTTTGCAGATATCCTTAAACAGCATGACTCTCTGCTGTTCTGGGGGAAGGTCATACTGCATGACAATTAAAGTCCTATTCATGATCTGCTGTGTCTTGGCAAATGCAATTGACCTTCTTTGAGAGGTGAAAATCACCTTCTGTCTCACCTAGGGTCAGGCTAAACTGTTCAAACTTACAACAAAACGACCCCTTTCCTCCTTTTAATTTGGAAGGTGGACTTTAGCCCCCTGACCCTACTTTGGACAAATGTGTTGCCAGTGGGAAAAATAGAACATGAATAATTTTTAGTGTCTTTTTCAACCAATCACTGTGGCCTGTCTAACTACATTTTCTGTCCTTAGCTGGGAAGGAGAGGAAGACTTAGTTTTACACCAACATTTGGCAGCCTGCCAGCTGTTCGGTACATTTCATTTCAATTGCTGCTTTCTCTTACTTTCTGAATAAACTCTTTTTAACCAAGTCTTGCTTGAACACATTGTAGTTGGCCCTAGGTGGCACTTTTAAACCCTAAGGACTACTTTAAGGAGATTGATACATAAAAGGATGTTCCAAGTCACTCCAGAAATGTACTAGCAAGTTAAGGAGTCGTGAAACATGCCTAGTTGGAACGGTGATTTGGTCTGAAAATATTTTAATCTGTGTTTTAGGTCAGGACTCTTCTGATTTCAAGGGATGATGGGTAAGAGAATAAAAAAGCATGCTGCCTTTCTTGAATCACTTAGGGAAAAAAATGTAGACTGTGTTTTAACACTTGCAAAGTGAAATCATTGCACCTGACTCTACCTTAGCTGGCTGGCATTTCTGGTTTACTTGGCTGCTCGTGCTGTTTTTGTCACTGTTCCCTTTTCCAATTGCTTTTTCGGATCTTTGCATGAACACTGTGTTCTTATGTTTTTGTATTACACCTCTGTAATAGTGGAAAAGGGTGACATAGCCTTTTGGCAACACTTTCTCAATAAAACCCTAAATTATGTTGCTAGAACACTGGAAGATTTTTTTGTTTGTTTGTTTGTTTTTGTTTTCCCATTCTGTCACATTTCTGTTCCCTACTAAATCACAAAGTAAAAAAGAGGTCCTTGTAAAATGCAAGAATAATTTGGAACATTTTTTAGCAATTCCAGAAGGACCTAGAAGTTGGATAGATAGGCATGGTATTCAAAATTATGAAAGCAAAATTAAATTTTAGGGTTAATATATCAGATCATCTATGAAAACAACATGGATGTTGAAATAAAGGCATAAAAAATTTTGCTATTCATATCCAGGTCTTCTTTACTGGGCAGAATACTTTAACATGCCTCCTGTATTGTCCAAATACCATGTTAAACCCTTTTCATTAAATGATAACTTGGAGTGTGATTTGCAGAAATGAAAACTCAGTCCACGTAAAAATAACTAGTATTACTAAAGTAATCCGTAGATCTGAGCTTGAATATGCGTTTTGCCTTGTGCTCATGATTCTCAGAGTAGTCACACCCACACACACATTTTTGATATTCAGGGATGCAGTGGATATTTGCTGGTTACTTTAAGAATGAGTAAATACCACCACGCAGTAACTGAACACAAATTTCAGAGAATGATGCATTTGTTATTTAGTACTTTAGCAGAAAGTCTTCCGATAATGATAACCTAACCTTTATTGCCCAAAGAAGAAGTTGCTTTGTGTAAATGTTGCTCTGCAATTGTTGCGGTTTTCTAAGAAATGCTCTAGATACTCTCAATCTGTTAAAACAAATTAGGAATTATTTGCTTTTTAATTCCATTTTGTGGTTAATGGTTATATGATTTTCTTTCAAAGAACCTGTGCTATGTCCAGTGCTATTAGTCTTCTAATATTTTCCAACGGGATAATACACCTTCAGAGTTTGAAAAGGCAAATAATCATTGCAAAGTGTTCATTCAAAGCTGTGTGTTTGTGTGTCAATTTACTGCCTGGGTTTACAGTGAAAAATATGGTTAGATTTTAACATTTATGGAGCTACAAAGCAACACTAGCAACAAATTAAATCAAGCCTGTGCCTATAGTTTAAGAGCAGTTCTAGATAGAAAAGCACCTTTACATCTGTCCTCTCCCAAATGAAAGTGAGGTAAAAGGTAGAAACACTGGCATACACAAAAAATGGCTGGATTTCTGGGCAGACTTTGTCAGTTTTTTCATACCTGAAAAAAAATCCTGTGTCCAAAATCCCCAAGTGGGACACTATATAGGACAGGGGGGCGTTAATAACAGTTACTCATAATCTACTCAAAATGAAATCCCAGGATGGGCACAATTCAAGTGCACTGAGCACTTAGCTAAAAATCCATCAGAGAAAATAATCAGGTCTGTTTTGAAGGGGAATGTCAAGATCTAATTTTCTGATGGTATTATGCCTGCTTACCACAGTGAAGTCACAAGCACAGTGCATAAACCTACTCTTTCCTTGAACAAGGCCAATATCTTGACAGGAGATGCCCATTCTCCATTTGGAAGTAATTTTATAAATTCTGGAAACACTAACACAGTAGTTTAGTTTAGAAAATGCCACCTTCATCTTGCAAGCATAGGTATTCCTCATGTATACATGCCTCATCTGTTTTTGTGGATATTATACAGCTTATAATACTTATGAATACAGAAGATACTGAATGCCTCACATATCTAGTCTACCGTACTTCCTTCTCACTCTAAGTACAGTCCTTAAAAACATCTGGATTTCTAAAGGATCAGTGTTACTCATGAGGTAATATCCATGTTCAAAAGTGATTTAAGCGCAAAAAGTTAAATATGCAAAGGAAACTTTATGAATTGAAAAACTTAGTTTGCTGATGTGTAGGTTCCCATTCAAACCATGATGGTCTATAAGATGCAGGAAGAGATAAGTGCCTACGTGCCTCTTTTTCACAAATTTCCGTGCACTAAAAAGGTGGCTTCTGGAGACGATTGCCTTGGCCAGTGCAACTTGTGAAGCCTGCTGAGGTTAATGAGGAGCTTCCAGGCAACATAAGAACATCAACCCTTTTTCTTTTTCATCAGTGCAGGCTGAATAGACTGACTTCCCTGAGACATTGTTATTTCTTCAGGTGTCTCTCACTCTTGTCCCAAAAATGCTCATGTCTGAGACGTGTGAACACTGGTTTTGAGCAATCTACTTGTTGCACGCGTATATGTCTTAAATCCTTAAGCACCTGTACCTGTCAGAATTAATTTCACTTTCACTCGACCATTTAAATGGTTTTGCAAGCCTAAGCCATCAAAATGACCTCTGAAGTAAAAAAGCCTGTTGACATTTCTGACACCAGGTTTTGAGTCTGGGAGCCCCATGATGCACCTGCAGCATAGATCAAGGTGTGGGTACAGATCATGTTACTGTAACTTTCTCTTTTTACTGGCAGCAGTGTGTTGGTAACAGCCTGGAATTTACTGTGGGCTGCAAAATCCTTCTGCAAAGCTGGGCTAAATATTACATGTTAGCCTGCCCTGAACTTTGTACTGCTTTAGCAAGGCCAGCTAGCTTGAGGAAATAGTCAGCCATCCCCTTACAGACTGCATTTCCCACACCCTTACAGTAGAAATTCCGGAATGACAGACAAGAGATAGCATATCCCTATCTTATAGGAGTGTTGTGATAGTTCATATGTCATCAGTTTATTCGAAGTGCTACAGAAGTTGAGGATAGAAGGGAAAGGAAAGACAGTATTTTCTTCCCAAAAAGCCCAAGCTTTGTAAGGGTTGCAAATCTATGTGCATCAATTGACACCCAGGGTCTTAGACCTCAAAGGCTGTAGTAACCCTTCTGATTGAAGGTCACAGAGAAGAGATCTGTAAAGCACTTTTAAAATTGCCTGAAGTCCAGAGGCAACTTTGATTTTCCAGTGTTCCGAATTTGATGTAGGCACTGTACTGATTGCTCTGATCCTCTGTGAAAGGTAACACCCACGTATCCATGTCAGTGTTTCCAGATCATTAGGTGACATTGACACTTCTACCCTTAGGATATTACTAAAACTAGGGACCTTTAGCTCAGTTCTTTTTGTCATGAGAGGACCAAGGTATTTACTCAATAAGTCCCTGCTGCGAGGTTCCTAAGATCTTTGCCCCCTTCCTTTGGCAGGTCTCTCTGCAGTTTATGATTGCCGTGTGCCTTTCTGTCTCCTATTTTGGGTCTTCATTAATACTTATGCATTTGCTTGGGACTGTTTCCAGCTTCTCTGCTCTCTAATGTGTTACTTACTGGGATTCTCAGATCCCAAGTGTATCCTTAAACCCCTAGTTCCCAAAAGACTTACACGCTTGCTTTGTAGGCAGCTTGAACTCCTGTTTTTTACCCTCAGTTTAGGACTTGTGGAAAGCTATTCTAAGATGTGTTTGTGACTGTTCTGCCTGCTCAGCAATTGTCAGGTGACACTGCAATAGGAATAGGTGAAAGCTGCTGTATACATCATCTCTGTGGCATATATATCCCAAATCACGAGGTGCAGTATGGGTACAGCTCTCTAGAGTCCCAGCCAAAACTTGAGGATGCTCTGGCAGGTGGACAAGAGGAGCAAATGATAAATTTCACCTCATGTTGCCTGAAGGTAATGGTCAATATAGAAGAAATTTTCTTTATGAAAAATGCTTTTGAAAAAATTGTGAAGTGTAAATTAATATTCAAGTATATTTTTTCATGAAAAAGTTTTCATTTTTAACCTAATGTTTCTGGCTTTACTTGGTCCAGTTTTTAAAATATTAAAAGTTGCTTTTTTTTCTTTTAACTCATAGAAATGGAAGTTTTATTGATATGTACTACTAACCCTGAGAAATTCAAAATAGTACTCTGGGAAAAAGAAATACAGAAGTGAAAATCACTTGCAGATATTCCCTTCACTTGTATTACTTAAATCCAAAATTTAGGGAGTTATTAAACCTCTAGGTCCTCTGTCACCATGATGACAGGAAATCCATCAATTACATTTGACCAGGAAGTTTCAAGGTTTTTTTCAGTTATGGGATGAACCACACAGCACAGTACACTGCAATTTCTCACTGTACCGGTAGATTCCTGCAGAGTGCTCTTCTTTATGGCAAGCTATTACAACAATTTTCTGCAGCAATTTGCTATCATGCTATAGTAGCATAACAGGGACAGTAGAGAGGTGTGCAACTCTCACTGTCTAGAACTGTTTGTCCATCAAGCAGCAAGAAGGTCTGATAGAAGTGTACCAAGGGATTACTTTCAAAATACCTGCTAAGGGAATTGTGACTAAGAATGTGTAGACACAGGAGTACCAGATACCTGTCAGAGTTGCTAAAAATATTCTTGTTATTGTCAGGTTGCACAATGGTTTAATTCCACGTGAAAGTCTGGGTGACATATTTGCTACCCAAGTGAATAAAGCGACAAATACTACCAGGGCTAGTAATAAATGGATTTTCCTTTTGGATGGTAATCTTTCATGCCAGCTCATATGCTAGTGCTTAAGGCAAACTATTTAAAACACACTTCACCTAGTTTGAACCTGGCAACCACATACAAGCAAGAAAAATGAATCCCAAGCTTTTCTTTTTGACATACTTCTCTCTTTCACTCATCTAGAAGCCATTTAACAGGCCTTGTAACAGGAGAAATTTTATACAATAGATCAGCTTTCTAAACAATAATTCATCCAAAAGAGATGAAATGGTAGTGTGCATATGTATGTGCTATTTTCAGAGAAAATTTTTGTGATTTTTATATATATGTATGCGTTTGCATGTATCTTTGTGCTTGTCTAGGGTGTCCTTATATTTAAATATAGATACACTTGATATAGTAGTTTATTATAAATGACTTTGCAATACACTGTAATAACTCCTCAAATGAATTATTTTTTGCAATTCACTGAACTTTATGGACAAATCAAAGCCAGGTTTTGTTAAAGTAATGCCATTGAGTGGATTTAAACATCTAAAAGACATCTGCTTGGGGTCCTGAGGCAGCAGAAATTAGTGACTCTTCAGTGGAGCCTGAATTCTATCAGCTCAAGTTCTGGTGTAAGGAATTTAAAATTAACACAATTCTCTGTGCTTTGAAAAACAGAATAACATGACAGACCTGAAGTGCCTTATTTGTTAAGTCAGTGTCAATGACTGGTAAATAGAATAGGTTACTCTCAAGATGCTATAGAATGACCTGATGTCTGTGAGGAGCACTGGAAATATTAACTTTTGCTTAAAAAATAGAACTGACTAAGCAGTAGTTACAACAAAAGAAGAATAATTTTGGTAGCATATAGCTGTCAAACGCAGAAGCAGTGTTTATTTTTTCTGCAATGCTTAGGCATTTAAAGGTATAATGAAAGCTTCCGAGATTTTTAAAGCCTAAAGCAAATTTGAAAATCCCATTGGGTTATGAAATGACTGTATCCAATATACTGATCTATTCAGGTAGGTCAGATGAGTTACACTGAACATTTTTGTAATCTGGGCTTTTGTTTGGATGCAATATCTTGACTCTAGCTCATCTTCAATGAACAGAGAACCCTAGAAATGTATCACTTACCAGATATTTTCTGTCTCTTGATAATCAGAAAAAAAAAAAGAATCTGGAAGCAGAAACATGGAAACAAATAAATCTCACTATCTTCTTAGAATTCTCCATAATTAATTTCTTTAATAGTGTTTGTCTTAATTTTCTTGCCTGATTCTTCTTTATTTCTATTCTGTCTTTTATTATTCATTTTATTCAAGTTTTCTCTCCACTGCTCATTGCGCATCCAGATCTTTCTTCCACATACTCTTGTTTCCTCAAGTGTTTACTTTGCTTTCAAAACTCTTATTCCAACCCATTCCTGAAAAGGATGCAGTCATTCCCCACTAGATGATGCTGCTACTGATCCTAAGAGGGTGAAAATCTGCTCACCCTGTTATGGCATGCACTATGAGGAATCAACCATCCCCCCAAAAGAGAGAAAAAGAAATAAATTTTATTTTCTTAGCCAGTGATCATTAGGAATTCATCTTAAGACTGATGATAATTTCCCAGTTGCTGATTGTGCGGAAAAAAACCAAAAAAATGGAACAAGCAACAAATCATCTTTCCTGCAGAATGCCAAGCATTCTATATGACAATGTGAATCAAGCACTCAGGGCGCTAAGAGAGTACATATTAAAGCTCACTCAGCCATTATGCTGTCTATCTCATACCAAAAGGTCTAGAGAGTCTTAAAGAAAATTACTAAATTACTTTTTTATTTCCAGTTTCTGTGGAAATACTTTACAATAGAAATATAGTCTTGTTTTTCCACCAAAGTGCATATGCAAAATGAGGCTGAATAAGCACTTCCATTTAATATTTCACAAACTTGGAAACAACTGCTCCTTACAGAATTGCAAAGGACATTGAGAGTCCACAGAGCATGAACAGTGTAACTGTCCAACACTGCCTAACATCAGGCCTCCTATCACTCCCCACTGACTGTTTATAGAATACATGTTCATCATTTCCCATGTTTCTAATTGTCTGAAATTAACAATGTGAATATTCCCTTCTCCTTCCTTTACTCTTCACCTGATTTAGCTAAGATCAGGATAAAAAATGAATTAATTAGAAGCACAGTCTTTGGATGATTGCACATAGCACTTCATATGCAAAATAAATTGCTTTGTGATTTGTTACATAAACTATTAAGCACTTTTATTTCAGGTGTGCATTGTACAGGACAGAGTGTACAGAAATGCATTTAAAAATATTTTCCTTGTAAGAAGATATATATCTACTGCTGCAAACAGAAAATACACATAAATTGCAATGCACTGCCTTATCCCTCTTGTAAATTATGTAAGTATTAGTTGCCGATTGCTCATTCCATTCCTTAATAGTGCTTTATTTTAAAATAATGAAATTGGTAAAGTGACAGGCTTAAGGTACTGAAGGACTGCAAAATGACAATTGTAGGACATGGTCCACTGCTTTAAAACTGCCTTGAGTTAGACTATTGCTTATCAATAGAGTGCCAAACAGTTTAGTGAGTCAGTGAGAAATGTAGTATATGCTTAGATCTTGTTTCACAGGAAATGATAGAAATGATTATGAAGCAGACTTTCTCAAGTCCTGGTAGAATCTCAGAAACTCTTATTATAGGAAATTCCAACTTTATAGCATCCCCAGCTCTGATGAATTATGTTTCTGAGTTCCTATGATTGCTTTTGTCAAACTGTTAAATATGAAATGACAAAATGCCATTCAGCCATATTTGTAATGAATAACATGGGCAAAGCAGTCACGAGCAGCTGCCATTTTATAAAAGTTCTTTTTGATGTATCTATAATTTTTTTCTATTTTTGCCTGTTGAACTGTCTGTAACCACCAGAGTGGAAAATAAATTTCTGAAAGCTTAGATTCAGAAAAAGAATCTGTAAGGCTTCTATAAAGTATATGAACTTGAAAACAGCATTATTTTCAAAACGTGTTCTAGACTCATAGAAGGTGATGAAATTCCTGGGTTTGTTTGCCAGATAGTAAACTTTTTTGAGAAACTCTTTTTCATTTAGATTCTCAGCCTTGTCTCTGAGTAGGTAGCATATCAAAATTATACAAACGTATCGCTGTTCCTGATTTAGAGTGGAATTTGCTTCTTTAGTCAAGTCAGTATGCTGGCAGCAGCAATCTTCCTTCATACATTTTCTGCATGAAAAATGGTTTGTTCTGATCTGTTTTTCTTCAAGTTCCATTTATAGCTGTCCCTGTATAAAGTGTGTAAGGAAATTCT
The DNA here is from genome assembly GCF_017639235.1 of Corvus kubaryi. Lineage (NCBI taxonomy): Eukaryota > Metazoa > Chordata > Aves > Passeriformes > Corvidae > Corvus > Corvus kubaryi. Next base: position 17,602,459 of record NW_024582091.1, read on the forward strand.
CTGATAGAATTCTTCGTGGTATTTAAAGATTTTATAATTGTCAGTTTTAATCTTTTCCACCTTTTCCATTTCATGGAATGAGGAAGAAAGTAATTTTTTTAACTGTAATTTCTTCCTTCTAATCAAAGGATTTGTGAACTTTCAGTCTCATAGTGTTCAAACTGAAGCTTTTCTTTGTAAAAGCTACAACTGGTTTCACTCACAGGTACCTGTCTTTACTGTCAATAACTTTGATACAGAGCCTTGGCTGCATATGAAAATGTCTAAGTTTTCTTGTAAAGCAAGGAACAGTATTTCTCAAAAATTTTTAAAAAATCTTGTGATTTTTTCCCCTGAAGCTAGTTCATTAAAACTCTAGAAATAGAGAAAAGAATTTTGTCACTTTCTGTCTTCAAAAATACCTTTTTGTCCATATTGCATGAGTGGCAGATCAATATCCTTTGCTGTTAAATGTAAGCAGCAGTTTTATCTAGTTGTCTAGGCTAGAAATTTCTAGGAAGCAATTTATCCCAACTATCTTAATGCAATCAGATGAATCTCCTTTTGGAATGACCCCTCTCCTTTCTGTGGATTTGTGAAGAAAAAAGGCTAATCCAGTCACCTAGTCATCCAGTCACAGATTTTCAGCTGTGCTAACTAAGTGGAAATTACTCCTACTCAATATGCTTCATGATGAGAGAGGGAAGAAGAAAGAATCATCCTGAGGAATGTGGTTGCTTTAATAATTCTGTTGAAGATGTCATTGTGCCTATGATCCATGATTATCACAGGCTTTCTCCATGAACAAGAAATGAACTGAGAAAGGTTATTCAATAGGAATAATGCAATTATACAAAGGACACTGTGCACTAATAAAAAGAGGTGTTGTTCTACATGTACAAATATTTTTCATTTATCCAAGACACTGATAATGAAAAAGAGATTTGCAGTTAAGCAAAAATATCATTTACACCCACGTTAAATCTCCCTCATATTTCCAGAGCAATGTAAAGGCTCTCAGTGCAAATGAGAATTAGGCACCCAAGAGCTTTTCATCTGATGATTGTGAAGTGATTCATACTGCACTGCTACTACTGCCATTAACAATGAGAAGACAGAATGAACTGTGGGAGATTGACAGTTTTGTAAATCAGGACATAAGTACTGAGCAGTGGGCACCTGAAAACTCAGGTGAGTGTTTGCAGGATAACCTGAAATAGCAGAAGATATCAGTGATGGTATGGCATTAACAGGCCAAGTTTATACCTGCCAGCACTCCTCAGCAGCTCTGTACCAGACTGATCAACTATGGAAAAAAGACAGGAAAATCTTTCCTAATAAGTGAGAAGCAGACTGAAATCATACTGGCCTTTCTGCAATTTTTCTTAAACTATTCAAATCTTTGAAATCTTTGTATATTTTACACATGAGATTTGAAGCACTGTTGATGTTACATGCTAAGTTGTGTGAAGATTGCATTGCATTTAGTGTTTTATCTGAAATTTTCCATACCATGAAGCTTGGAGACAAAAGGCGCAAAGAAAGATATAATGCGGCAGTTACATAAGGGAAGAGCATTGGGCCGAGGTGAAGGCATGAGACAAAGCCTGGACAAGAAAATTTTGTGGAGGGATGGAAGAGATTTCAACAGGATGCCCAGAGCCTGGGAGTTCTGTATCTTTGAGTGATACTCAGTCACTTGAGCAGGCTCTTCACTTCTCTATCATTAGGTGCCTGGTTTATATCCATGTGAGTACCTTTATGAAGAGAACTACAAAATTACCCTGTAATTAATCACCCCCATATGTTTACGTTTGCTTTATTTCTAATGCTCTAAAATTCACTATGAGAAACCATAATTTTGGGTGCATGAGTGCAAACTAGGACTGATAATACAAATTTAAGATGGTTTCATCCATGGTTTCATGTCATAGCTGCTGCTATAGAAATGGGGGGTCTCTTTGGGCTGAAAGATTCTGTTATTCTTCATCCTAAAAAAAGTTTTCCTCCAATATGAAGGAAGGAAGGCTACTTTATTGAAAGCTTTTTTTTGTACATTTTTTGTTGTTGTTTGGATTTTGCTGGCTTTGTTTCTTTGTTTGTTTGCTTGCTTGCTTTTTTTCTTTTGTTTTTGAGCTGTGTTTTTTTTTTTTAATTTCTCCAGGCTTCCTAGAAGCTATACGAATAGCTAACAGCTGTTCTGTTTGAAAACAGAACCTCCACCAAAGTGTTTAGGAAAAAGATGGAGTTCTTGGAAGTCAGACACAATAGTCCTTTAATCTGTAAAAAAATAAAACCAAAGATATTTGATGATCATACACCTTTAATAATGCAGAGGTAAGATGAGTCTAAAGTATCTTAAAAATGGGTCTTTTTCTGGACCTTCAGATTAACATATTCAGCAAATCTGAAAGCTTGAAGCACATGAAATTGAATGTATTCCTGCATACCCATCCAAGCAGGAGGTAACTGCTTTCAAGATTTTTAGTCTAGGGGCTAAACTAATTTTCTGAGCTTGGTTTAAAGGAAGAAAGAGAGTTTCCCAGAGCATAAACATTGGGCCTGCCCAGTAATTATGCAATATTTGTGTGCGGTTCTCTCTATCTTCCTCTATAGGAGGTTGTATGCATTGTATAAATAATTGAGCAGCAAAGACAGGTACCTAATTTTCCATATCCCACATGGTATAATAAAAGAGGCCTTTATAATTAATCGTTTCCAATTTCAACTTAAAGAATATTTAATTTTGAGTGCAAAATGGAATACCTCTTGCCGGGTAACTTGGCAGTAATTCACAGAAGACAGTACACCAGAACACAGACTGGTTCACTTTCCTCACTCAAGGAAGGGCAGCCTTTTCTTGTGCTGAAGCAAGGAGAGCGTGAATATAGATATGACCTCTGTGTGCTTCTGATCAATGCTCTATTCTGTCTCAAGTGTAAAGGCTTCCCTGATTGCTATGGCTTGTGTGGAAAGATGGCTGGGGTAAAATTAGGGGAAACTGAGAAGTTTTATTCACATCCTAACAGAGGTTGTAATGGTATGGAAATTATAGGGTAAAATACAGCTCCTACTCGCTGCATGGAATGTGGTTGGCATGCTCAAAACCAGTTCTATGGTGATTACTCACACCCACAGTCTGCAACCACAGCACCTGCTAAAGGGGATGGAACAGAGGGTGGAGCAGAGTGGAGACACTGCAGCCAGGCGCTGTGGAAATCCTTGCAGGGAGGGAAACTTGGTGGCACTTTGCAGGTGAGAAACTGCATGACACCTGTCAGCTAGGGGAGAGACAGGATTATGTCCTGCTGCTGAGCCAGCACCTGTGGTGAAATCACTCTCCTTGGTTCATTACAGCCTAACTGTAATGCTAACCCACACCTCCATCCCAAAGTTACCTGACTCCAAGGTACAACCACTGCTCACCAGGCATGTGCTCTATAGTTTTTTGACTGTATCTTTAAAAACAGAGAGAATTTTACACCAGTTGGTAACACAGGTATGCATGACTAGAGTCACTCAAGCTCCACTTAAACATAAAGAAATACTGTAAAATTAAGCTGAGAATGAGGGAAAAGTTAGGGGACACTGCATTGTAACTGCATGTATCAGTTGACAGGCTGAACCTGTCTTCTTCCCTGTAAGGATGCCTGTTGGGTAAGAACCACACTCTATCCACCCTTAAAAGTAAAAATACTTTTACTGGGGATTAGAGCTTGTCTGTATATGTCTTTGAATATGTTTTTCCAGTCTGATACTATCACTGACAATCCTCAAACCTTAACCTCTCACAATTTTATACTAATAAAGGGTTTAGTCCATAAATTGTGAGTCCTTCATGGGCTCTGGCAGTCACTGACAGCAGGGAACATACTCAAATACAGAGGAAGACCCACTGAGGGGTCTCCCTTATGCTATTGGTGTATTTCCCTGAATAAATCAGTTGAACCACCCTCCAATCCAGCAGGACTGCTCACGGAAGGGTCCCCCTAATGGGATGCTCACAGACTGGTTGGGCATAGAAGTCTCAGGTTTCCTGGGGTTCTGGCTGACAAATTAAATACTAAGGGTTGAGTAAATCTTCCTTTTTCATGAGACACTCTGTCTTTCCTCTTTTTGAGAGAAATGAAGACTGATTCTTCTAATGGCAGTGTGAGGATCATATCAGAATTTACTGAAGTACAAAGATTACTTTCTTGCAAGAGAACCTGAGTATGGTCAGATCCCTCCTTGTAGATATAATTCCCATCTCTTTTTCATGAATTTTTTCCTGTTTTTTTTTTTTCCTGCAACCTCATTTAGTTAGTTTCCAAAGAGCTACTCCACAATGGTTATGTGTGGGGCACCCTCTTGTCTGCAACAGTAAAATCCCCGGTGATAAGCCCTTACGCTCTGCACTCTAATGCATTAAATATCTCAAAGCATGTAGTCATAAATTGTTCACCCAAGATTACATGCAAAGTTGACAGCAGAGTCGAAAACCCATTGAACCTAATCATTAGCCGAACATTCTTTTCTTGTTATATGAATAAAAAGCAAATTTACTATGTAAAATGCCCTACTAAAGTGTTCAGAACCCATTAAGTGCTATTTTCAAATAGCAGAATACATGCTCTCATGTTACAAAACAAACACATTTTAGTAATTTTCTCTTGAAAGAAAGAGTTTTAGTCTACTCTAGTCTCTATACCCAATTAGTGATCTGATCTGCATCTACTGAAGCAAACGACAGTGTTTTGATTTGAGGCCAGTAGTTCATGTTCAAGCTACAAAAGCTATATTGTGCCCTGAGTGTTAAGTAAGAACAAATCTTCCCTTGTTTCTTTCTCACTGAAGGATTCCTGTTCTCCAGAACAAGAGTCATTACTCTTGGTTGGCTGCCATGGTTCTCTTTCCTTGGCAAAGCTGTCAGCTTGTTACTAAACAGAAAAAAAAGGGATGATTACCTATTTTTCCCACCTCTATCCACTGATAGCTCAGTTGAGATATAGACTGAACATATTACTATTAGAAGGTGCCCTGAAGTGAGCATGCGTATTTCAAAATCAAACTTTTGAATTCTTTGCTCTGAGTACCCTATATAATCTTTCTGTATAAGTAATACATTGAAAGGTTTCTTTACCATGTTTTGCAATTAAAAAAAAACAAAAAAAGCCTAACCTAAATCCCCCACCCACAAAATAAGAAGGGCGCTATCCCTAAGGTTCTGCAGAGTTCTCCTCAGAAGCGGAGTTCAGGTGCCCCCATGGAGAGATTGAATAGGGTAAACAGGCTTTGTGAAATTGTTTTTGAGTACACATTAGGCATATTATGCATGCAGTAAACATAATGCATAATGACATAAAGTCTGGTATAAAAAATAACAAGTCTGAACTAATGTTTAAATACTCAGACACTTTATTTCATAGAATCCATTGCCAGATGCTGAATTGAAAGGCAAAATATAGCCCACATAAGTGTGACTTCCACAAATAAGCTAAATATAATTAAAGCTATTCCAAGGGCTAACAGATTCACTTAACTTGGCTAGGCTTTAGAAAGGAGCTGTGATTAGTTATTTTCAGTAAAATTGGAACACTGATTATTTTATATTTCCCACTCGAATTAGATGAGGTTTGCTCTGTTCAAATTTCAGTGGGATTCTTGCGGAATTATATATGACATCCGAGTTAATACTGGAACAGTTCATCATGATTAATGTCATTACAACAAATGCTAAAGGGATTAATAAGGATTTCCTACTGTGTTGCAAAGTGCAGAAGCCCTAGGGGCTTTGCCATTGGAGAACACTGGGGTGGCCTCATCTTGTCAGATCTTTTGGATCAGAGATATTAAAAAAAACCATCTGTAAACTGCTACAAGATTTACATTCCTCCTTTCTGGTATAAATGACATTACTAACTCTACTGCACTTTTGGGGCCCATTTAATTTAGCACTTTATTCAGAAAGTACTTCATAAAAAATTTATGGGATTAATTGTGATATTTCTAGTACATTATGAATTTATAAGCTCGTCACCACCTGTAAACTCTTCCCCCAGTTGCCTTGTAGAGGCAAAACCAAAGCAGTTTTGTATCATTAAAGTGAAAATTCCAGTAGTCTTAATGCTCTGGTCTCGTCATATAGCACTCTGAAGACATGTCAAGAGCTAAATTTGCTGCCATTTGATTTGTGCCTTCCTTCCATTTGCCTCTTATAAATGGGGACCAAATAACCAAGACCCAAATCTCTCACACCTCATATTATTTGGTTTTGACATTGCAGCTATTTGAGATAAAGACTTTTGAAATTTTACACTCATTGGAAGAAACTGTATATAGCTAAGTTTTGTAAGTAGTCATAATTCTTATACTGGTGGGGGTTCAAAGTGGCATCCTCATCGTATAAGTAACTGTTCAGGAAATACCTAAACCGGAGAGAAAAAAGCCCTTAGATGCTGGTAAGATTTCTGAGAAAATCTGTAAACCCTTTTTGGAGAGAATAATATACTCATTCATGTGTGTACATGGGGAACACTGAACATTAGGCTAAACTTTTAGATAATTCTTATGTGGTTTGGGAGGGTTCCTCTTTGGAAAAGTACTGCCAGTCTTATTCTGACAGTCTCTCCTATACAGTTGTAAATGTAATGTGACTGCAAAGGATCCTCTTAGCAGGTAAGAAGGATTCCTGAGTCTTTCTCCCCAGTGTATAGTCATGAAGAAATGAGTACCAGGTGTCTTAATCTCAGACTGAGTCTTATCCTAGCCACCTTTTGTTAAGTATCTAATTTAATTTCTTGTTTAAACTCCCTCTGATACATGAACAGGTAAGTATCTTCAGAGGACAGTAAATGTTATAAACATTAAAGGTTGTTGAAGCAAATAACTCCTTGGACACTTTTTTCCCTTCATCACTGATGACAGAGAGAACCTAGAGGAGTTTCTTAGGGTACGGACTTGGAGATGGTATTCAGCTACCCGAAGATATGTAAGTGCTGACACCAGAACTGCCCCAGGATATATGAGACTTGCACAACTGGAGATCAGAGAAAATATTCTGGGACATTTAATCATTCATCTTTTTGCAGCTGAATCCCGTCCTTAAATTTTAGATGTCTATGTTGTGATGGCATGAATCCAATCCTGACTTATAAATTATATGCAAAAGAATTATTAGCACTCTCAAACTGTCTAAAAGAATTTTCTCATTTCATGCCTTTATTTCCTGCTGCAGGCACTTGTACGATGCCACAACAAATTCTGATGAGGGATATTTCCAAAGGTCTTGGGTTTTTTAATGAGTAATCTTGCTAAGAACCTTGAAATAGGACTATTCCATTTAAAAGCTAGTATTCAATATGAGTGTAAAGATCACCTGGGAGACAGTTCTTAAATCCCAATGGGAAAACTTGAACATCCAACCACATGAAAAAAATATGGATCAAAATATGTTCTCTCCTACCAGGAAAAAGAGCTCAATTAAACTTTCTAAATGAAGCTTTCCTGTGCTTCATTTCTGTGTTTCTGTTGACCTATGCGTGGCCGCTCCAAGATCTAAATCAAGTTTTATGTTTTTAAGGTAAATTTATAGTAAAGACAGTGACAATGCTTTTACCATATAGAAATAGCAGCTTGTTGTAGTATCCTATCAATCCCAATGTGATATTACAGTTTGTATAGAAGCTCCTGTGCTAGTTTGAAAACAAACCAGTGGGAGGCACCAAGTCAGAATAACAATTTAATGGAAATTAAAGAAAAGGAGAAAAAAAAAGGTAAAAGAAAACACTGTCAAACTGACAGAGTCAAGGTACAACCTGACACCCTGTTAGGCAGGGTGGTGGTAGCAGTCTGGTAGAATGGTGGCTGCAGTCCTCTGAAGCAGTGATCCTGTAGTGAAACAGTCTGCTCTTCCTCTGGAAGTCCAGTGGTGGCTGTGTAGCTCCTGTCCTCTGGAAATCCAGTGGGAAGCCCGGTGTCTCTGGTGTTCAGCCTCAGCTTATATCCACGATGGGATGCTTGGTTCCTCCCTCTGGGCGGAGCATCTCACAATGGGGTAACGAGTCATGAGGCCAAGTGTTGATTAGGCTCATTAACAGGAGATAGTCCGGAGGGAGTTATCTCTGAGTCAGGCGGCAGGACAATGATGGGCAATTAACAGAAAGATAGTCTGGGGGGAGGAGGCAAGGAAACACTGCCCCACCTGGTTTCAACGGCTCCTGAGGATGGTAATAGAATACACTGCAACCCAGGACAGCTCCATACAGGACAGATGTAAATCTAGAGGCCTATACTGTTCATTCTTCCTAGGAAAGTATACTTGAGATGACACAATAAATCCCTTCACAGTCCTGGGAGCCAAGAAATGAGAATTATGACATAAGAAGAACAAATATGGCCTTTACAGCGTTGTAAATGCATCATAAATTATATGGATTTTAGTATGAGGTTGTATAAGGCTATAAAAAGTATTTTATCCTACAGGTGTGAATGATGTCTGACATTTTTTTACCTCACTATTTGTGCGTAAATAAAATAACTCACAAGTGAAATCAGGTTTTTAAGACCTGATGCTGCATTCTATACATCACAGAAGCTTTTGAATAGGGTTCAACTTCAAAATAAAGAAACAAAGCAACCTGTCTTATTCATGGACTTATCAGCACGAGGGTTGTCGGTGTATGAGTTAGAGTAAGAGCTGGAAATCTGCATCAAATCATATGTAAGATGGGCAGAAAAACTCATATGGGGAAGAAGGATAAACTAGATTTGAAACATACTAGAAGGGTTATTCTGGGAGGTCTGGTAAAAAGATTTTAGAACCAGCCCATGAAAACACAGGGTACCAGCCCAATTCAGTTTTCAAGGATAGTGGGAAGTACTGGTTAATTTAGTATCCTCTACAGTGGGAATATAACATTAAGAGCTGGTAGCTAGTTCATCTATGAAGAGATTGCTTTCTCTGTACTTGAATAGCAGAAAATGGGTATTGTGAAACAAGGGAAGATCATAAGCAGGCAGGAATATGGTCAGCGATACAGGATGTTATAAGGTAACTCTGACTCAGATGCCACAACACATAATTTAACCCTGTGTGTGTGAACTTGTGACAAAAGTTTGCTTTAATGTTTGGAGTCAGCCTGTTGACACATTGCAATACATGGTTTCTGATACCTGAGAAATATTCCATCATCGAAAACCAGAAATGCCACATTAAATATTAGTGTGGAGCCTTATTTTCCAGAATTGCAAATCTATTACTGCAACTGATACCTCAGGTTTTAACTTTCATATTTTTCAAATCCTGTACTGCCTGGTGTGTAACTGAAGTTTCCTGTAGCCTGTTAACTTCTGCTCTCTCCTGCTAGGTAGACATAACAAAGCCTCTCTGGAACTGCTCTCCAAGGACACTCAGACTGTCCTAGGCCCAAAAAGTATAAACCAGAAGCCTCTAAAGGGGGGCAGGCTTGGGGAAATTACATCATTAACTGAAGCTTTAATTGGAGAATTAACCCTGATATGCAAATGAACCAAACCAACAAAAGTGTGAAGAACTCGTGACCTGTTGTCCATCTTGGGGGGTCCATCTTGGCAGCAGCCTCTGGCTCCCCAGGGTGTACCTCTGAAGGCCCTTCAAATAAATACCTACCTTTATTCCCTTACTCCTGTCTAGTCTCTGTTTTTAGGTGGACTCTCAAGGCATCACAACTATCATGCATGCAACTAATTTATCAACCTTCCTGGTACTGATCTCATGCAGTAGAGTGCTGAGAAAGTACACAGATAGTTTTACTTGATAAACTAAAGGATATTCAGTTGGTGAAGGCAATATTTTAATTTAAATTATATTCTGCATATATCAGTAGAAATTTTTTCATCTTCTTAATATTACAAATTACCTTCACTGTTCAAATCTATAATCTCTGCTTCCTGGAGAGAAAAACAACCCTTCCTGGGTCAATGGAAGTATCACCCAGTTGTTGCTTCCAGTAGCAGCAGTAATGTGTACAGCAGCATAACAGTGTCTTACTGGAATAATGCTGATTAGTGTGGCACCCATACCTGTGAATGCACAGGCAGAGCCTGGAGACAAACTGACACCCAGGAACTAAAATATGAGAGAGACTAGCTTGCAGCTATGAATAAAATACAAGTTTTTTTGTGATTGTTAAAAAAAGCTTGGTGGTACAAAGAAGAAAGAAATTAAGTGGACTGAAAATGTGTGTTCCTAAATATGTGAACCATTTCATTTCAGTGGATGAGTATCTTTCCAGAAAATAAAAGCAGTTTCTGGAAGATAGATTAATAGTAACTTGATACTTTTCCTCCCTTGAAATGGGCATTGGGTGAGTGTTTCTCTAAAGGTTCATTTGGTGACTCAGTTCCAAAACGAAGAGACACCATACCAGCAGCACAAATATTAATCCTGTTCAGTGTTCAGTGACTTTGAGCAGTGAATACGTTCACATCTGTGCTTCAAGTTTTGTTCATGGAGATAGGTCAGAAAATGCTTATTGAGCTATTAGCACTTGCTTCAAGTTCAGATTATTTCAAGAAGATGGATATTGCACTGAGGGACTTTATTCTCCTAAAAGACCATTGAGAGCAAAAGCAAATGAGGAGGAAGAATAGCGTAAGAGAAGATGCTGAATGGTCATAACACTCAGGTTGGAGAGAGGAACAGGAAAGGAACTGAAGCAGAAAATTAAATGGTCTGATTCTGACTTTGAATAACAGCTATGGGTCACCCTGAATCTTACTGTACTGGAAATGCACACACATAGTCACACCCCCCGCTGTGATCAGTTTTGTTAAGGTGCCAGCCATTTTCTCTGCATCTGTCTTTCCCTTACAAAAATACACATCCTTAGGTTTACAAGGAGCATCTAACAACTTAAAAGACTATTCCATAATAAAATTACCTTCTAGATATTTTGGAAAATGTGGGTATTTCCCTCTCCTTTCATTAACTCCTGCAAAGTTGGTCCTCCCGTGAGTTCTTCACTCATCAGAATCTAATTATTATTGCCTTCCATTCAGGTTTGGCTGCCTGGGTCTAGCTATCAGAGGTAGTCTCATGGGAAATCAGACTTGCTGAGATATTTGTTAGTGCTGCCAGTTACCTCTCTAGTGGGAGGCACTTTTTTTTTTGCTTTCATTAACTCTTTTTCTCTTTTCCTGCTGACCACTCTTTCAAACCCACAATCACTGTATTCGCACAGTAAGCTGAGGCAGAAAAACACACAAGCCATGGATTTTGAATTGTAAAAATTATAGCTGGAAGAGATCAATTTGATTATCCTACTAGCACTGCAAGATTATATCACACTCTATAGTTTTCTACTGTTTTATTCCACCTAATTTTAAAGCCTTGAGGGATGGGGCTTCTGCACTTCCTTTAGAAGACTTTTCCACAGTTTAATATAGCTTACTGTTGATAGGATGATGTCTTGTTTTCTTTTTCATCTACATATTCCTCTGCATAATGCATTTCCATGACCCTTAAGTTACATTCTTTGGGAAATATTTGAAATCAAACATTCTTTCTTGGTGGTGTCTTGACTATATGGGTTTTGTTGTTTGTAATAAAATAACAGACAATTGCTATGGAACATATAAAACATATAGAAACCTTCTTATATTCCCTTACATATGTACCTGTTGAAAGGGTACTTTTCCACTTAAACTACCCTTATCAAAGCAAATGTCAGGATTCTTGAATCTAGAAAATCACTTTAAAAAAAAAGGTATATTATTTCTGTCTAAAATGACCTTTCCTAGAGAATACAAGCTCACTATATTCAGCAGTTTCTTTCTTTATCTTTCCCTCACCTCTTACTGTTAACATCTCATCTGCTGTGTCCCTGATCTGTCCTTGACAAAATCACCACTTATGTTCCTCAGCCAACTAAAAAGTCTTCTTCACTCTCATCCTTTTCACAGTCTGCTCTCACTGACGGTGATTTCCAGTCTAGAATATATTTCACTTTTTGACACCCTGGTATCTGAGGTCTTTTGTTACAGTGCAACTAGCGTTAGTAATCACATCTTCTCCTTTCCCATATTTCACTGCATTTCATTGAAATTCCCTGTTTCATACCTAAAAAAATCACAAAGATTCAGCTATCGATAACAACTTTCTAGCTCTCCTACTTCACATCCAGTTCCCTGCATGAACACTTGTATTTCACAGCTCTCTTGCGCACTTTCAATTCTTCTCCATATCACCACTTTTTTTTTCCCATTCCCTGTTCTCTAATGCTGGTAGTCAGTGCTGTGTATTTTTTCTCACATAATGACCTTGAACTATTCTGTTCTCTCTTGATTTTTGCTAGCAGAGGCCTGTGTCCCAACAGTCTTCCCTTAATTACTGCAACTATAGCAGTCTATGCTCCTCAATCTCTGTTCATTTTTTTTTCAAGGCTTCTATAATACCCACACACCTTGCCTTATAAAACATTTTTCATGCACATGAATTAATCTTAAACTCCTTGTGCAGCTCCCAGCCCTTACCCATGAGGTCCTGCCCAATGCTCATCATGTACTTCCAGATTTTATTTGAATTTCATCCTTGGAAAGGCCATCTTCATTCTTGCTCTTGCTTTCTTTATTGACCACTCTGCATACACACGTCAAAAAAACCCCATTTCATGGAATCATCATAGAATGGCTTGGTTTGGAAGAGACCTCAAAGATCAGTTCTAACTGCCTTGCCAAGGACACCTTTACTAGACTACGTTGCTCAGAGACCGATCTGACCTGGCCTTGAACACTTCAAGGAATGGGGCATGCACAACTTCTCAGAGCAATCTGTTCCAGTGCCTCACCCCCCTCACATTAAAGAATTTCTTCCTAATATCTAATCTAAAGCTACTCTCTCCCAGCTTAAAGCCATCCCCCTTTGACCTGTCACTACATGCTTACGGAAAAAGTCCCTCTCCATCTTTCTTGTAGGCTCCCTTCAGGTGCTGGAAGGCTGCAGTTAGGTCACCTTGAAGCTTCTTCTTCTCCACTCCTTCTCAGCAGGGCTGCTCTCAATCTGTTCATGACCCAGCCTGTGTTGACCTGGGGGATAGCCCTGACCCAGGTGCAGCACCTTTCATTTGGTCTTGTTAAACTCCATGATATTCTCATGGGCCCAGTCCTTGAACTTGTCTATGTCCCTCTGGATGGCATCATGTCCCTCAGGTGTGTCAACAGTATCACTCAGTTGTCCTTTGTTTCACCAGGGTTTTGATTAATCTTTCCTAAGCAGTTTGCCATGCCCAGTGTCCTACTGCCATCTGGTAAATAAGGCATAGGAGTGACCATGTATGCATTAGCAGGGCATCAACATTACAGAAAGACCAAATAGAACAGCCTGAAAAGAGTTTGTTAAGAACAACAGTGAGTCAGGTAGAAGTGACTCAAAAAAGGAACTTGAGAAAATATTTGAATGAAGTGAAATAAGAAAATGCTTTATTCTTGAAAAATGAGCAAGAAAGGTACAATTTCTGCTTCATAAGTACCACTGCTACTATTTTGTATGTAATTAAATGTACAAGAAAGAAGGAAAGTCTTTTGATACGTTTCTAAGTCAATCCACTATAAAGAGTAATTTCTTGCTACTTTACCTCTCATGTGGGTATTTCAAAAGCAAAAGCAGGTCTCAACTTGTTAAGAATGTTCCTATGTTCTACTGAAGAGTTTGACTGAAACATGCTTAAGAGTTTAATTAAATCAGTATTACATTTTTTCCATATAAAATACTGCAATTTTTACATTTGTTTCAAAACGCTAACCAGTAAAACCAAGCAAAAAAACTTATGAAAACTTCATCAGCTGTTTTCATATTTTCTGGCAACAATTCTTTTCTTAAAAAAATATTTTCTTCAGAGAAAGAAATTGTTTTAATCAAAAACACTTTCAGCTATGTCTAAAACAGATATCTTTCTATCCAGGGGAATCAGAAAGTACTTTGTACTGAATTTAATGTCATACAAACACTGCTACAGTTTATGTTACTTAAACATTATTCTCAGAAATATTATCTTTTAATTTTAATTTTTTATTCCAATGGGACAGATAAGAAACTGGAAAGAATACAAATGAGAATGGTTTCAGAGACAGGCATGCTTTGTCATTTGTCACTGCCAAAACCCATCAGTAATATGGTATCATGAGAGGGAGCTGCTGAAAGCCTAAGAATTTTACTGGAACATTTAAACATGATATTAAAGTGAGATTTGAATCAATGCCCCTGAAGAAAACTAATGCTTACTTTGTTAGCTGCTGTGAAGCAAGAAAATGTAGACAGGAAGCCACCATTTATCTTCTTTTTGTTCCCAGGGGCTCCTTATGCTAACCTGCCTGACTTTTTAAAATTTCCAGTTTGCTTGATAATATTAAAGGCTTGGGAACATTTTACTGGACTGAGGAGTAGGACAGTAGGAGCTCCTTTCTGCTCTCTTCCCTGACCTGTGGCAGGAACAGAAGCTGCTGCTGATTCCCTCCTGCCCCTTCTCAGAGCAAGGGTAGGTCCTCACAGGCCAGAAAATCAGCTAGTAAGTGGTGGAAAGGAAGGAATAGAAAAGGAAAAAAATGGGGCAGAAAAGGATTTTAATATCAGCAGTTTTTCAAAGGCAGGCATTATAGATAGCTATCCAATCACCCTCCTCCTCCTGTTTTTTAAATACTCGGTCATGAAGACAGAACCTAATAGAGTCTTTGAACTAATTCAGTTTCTGCAATTTAGCATGGCTCATTGACTCGTGCCTGTGGGATTCCTGAGTGGTCTCTCATCCAAGAGCTAAACTGGCCCTTGAGTACTTAACTTCATGACAAGATCAGGTACACTCAGATGGGATGACTGAATCTGTAACAGTCCCATGTCTTTTTCCCTTTAAAATTGGTTGTGAAAAGGCTAAAGATTCATGGTATGATGAGGACAGAGGTTCTTCATCAGCAGGATAATGAGCACATTTCCAAGAGCTCTGGAAAATATCGTGCTTCATAGTTGATTTGTTAAGCATTAACATACCCTGGAGAGATAGCTGATTAAATGTTATTTTCCTTAAATCATGAAAATGTGATCATGAGGAGGCTTAAGAAAATGAAACATACAAGGCCACACCAAGAATCCATGTCAGAACTCAGGACATCTTCACCTTTGTTGCTAAGGCTGTGGGTCAGATCATACTCGGCTAATTAGTGTTTTCCAGTTCCAGAGGGCATGAAGTTTAGTGATAAATGGCCAATATTTTAATCAGATATATGAGATTATGATATGTCCAGATACACTGTAGAGTGTGAGAACCCTGGAGGTGCTGAGTACCTTCAGGCACAACAGAAGTGATATGAGGTATGAGGTACTATTACTATTGTACATTATTACATCCATTCTGTGTTCCTCTGTTTTCCAGCAGAGCATATTACTTATGGTGAAAAAAAATTATTTAATTTTTCTTTTTGTCCACTATATTTTTGACACTTTATGACTTTAAAAGGACAAGTAGCAGACAAACTTGCCATTTATCCCAACTGATCTGCCTCTCCTTAACAGTTTTGTGCTGCCATGTGTGCCATCAATGGCACTATAATTATATTCCATAACAAGCAGAAGGAACAACTGCACTCTGACTTGCTTGATAAGCGGATGCATTTTATGGCAGCTGGGCAGAGTGGTAGTGTTTTCAGATATACCCTGCCACCAGCACACTAAAAACATTATGCAAATTATCGAACAATTTCAGTGCTGCTCGACAATTTGCATTATGAGATTAATGATCAAACTGGACTACCTTTTTCCAATAGCAGGGGAGGATCAATCAAGGTCAAAATACTTTAAAAGAGCAGGCAAAATAAAGCATAGAGAAGGTAACCATGTCTTTGCTGTTACCAACAGTGAGGATGCTTGGTAGCCAGCCAGACGATTCAGTTTCATTGCCAGTAGTTTTCAGCTTGCATAACACAATTTGTTGAAGGCTTTAAACTTCCTTTATTCAGTTGTAACGGGCAATTCATTGTCTACTGGACGTTTTGAAAGGTTGATGCAGACCAATTAGAAAATAATCCCTGCATGCCACAAAAGGCTGAGTTGGTGTAATCAGAACTGGAACTCTTTGCACAACTGAGTGAGAAAACAGCCCTATGATGGTTCAGGTTTGGGAGACTGTTTGGTCACAAGACTCACAGGATTTGATTCCTTGACTGCAAACATTTCACTTATGGAATCTCAATCTTTTAAATAAATAGTGGACACCCAAATGGGAAATGCCTTAGAAGTCATATTCCACCAAGTGCAATTCAGTTGCCTTTTATTTGCCTTCCACAGGACCTTTATTTCTGGTGTGTTGTAGCTCTTTTGGCTGTTCTCCTCAGTCCAGATTCAAAGTCTGTGACAAACTAAGGAAGATTTTCTGCTGATTTAATGATTACTGGACTAGACTTAGTTTGTTGCTTTTGTTGTTACAGTGTTTTTCTTGTAAAATACAATTTGATCATTGAATTTTCTTTCTTCCGTTCCCTTTCTTTTTCCTTTTCTCCTTCACTTCCTGTTTAGTTTTTTCCTTTTTTTCTTTTTTCTCTTTCCCCTTCCCCTTCCCCTTCCCCTTCCCCTTCCCTTCCTTTTCCCTTCCTTTTCTCCCCTCTTCCTATCCTCTCTCCCATTTTTTTTTAAGATCATAGACATTATCTTCAGTTTTTTACTCAATCAGGCTTTTCTCATTTTTCCAGCAAAAACTAACAAGGAATCTGTTCTCACAAGGTATTAACACAGATCAGCACCAGCAGAATGAAATGAACACCACCGGGATGAAATGAACTCAGTAACTCCTGTGTCAATAGATATTTATTCTACCAGAGCTTTTGTTTAACTCTCATGCTGGAACCTTTTGTACTGATTGCATAATCTTCTAAGCAACTAAATTAAATGTTTCTCATCATCTTTGATATAACTGATGTCTTCCTTTACCTTTACTCATTATTTTTTTAGCATGTTCATTAATCAGCATTCATTATTTATATTCACTGTGGAAAGCTGCTGCTCATAGTTTCCTTTCAACATTCTCTCAGTTTGATGGTTTTTATTTCTGAGACTTTATCTACCAGGCTTTAGCTAGCATAGAATAATGGAAACTGTTAATCACTCTCCCTTCTAATATAATCTCATTTCTATTCTACATTTACAATATTTTCTGCACTACAGTAAAGATTTTTATGCTAAAATGCTATGTTTGCAATCCTGTCAGAATTGTCTCTTTATATGGAGAACTTTCTTTTTTTTTCTTGAAGAAAATTTGTCCATTGCTCCACTGTTTGTAAGTGTCCCTAGAGAAATTTGTCCACTGATCCACTGTTTGTAAGTGTCCCTAGAGATACTCTATAGAAGACTCTCAGGATCTGTATTTTTTTGAGGATATCTCTGTTTTTTGGAAGAGGCCTAAGTGAACTGCCATTTGATATGATGTTCACAATATTAAGCTCCATATTTAATGGATCTTGCCAAAGCTGGAGAAAGGATGGTGCCAAAGGAAACAGAGAGTTCTTTGTGAAGGAGCCTGAAACAAGAGGCAGCTGTTTGAGATGCAGAACAGATATCCATGGCTGGTAGGGATGGAAAGTGCTGAGGGTTATCAGTATCAAATTGCAAAATCAATATCCTCTTACACCAGCTTCATGGGAATGACACCAAATGGTTCTTGATTTCCTAGCATTGTTTAAATATCACTCAGTTGAAATGTCATGGGAGGCACATGATAGTTGTAGACTGTGCTGAACAGAGTCAGGTCTTGTGTTTGGTTACCTTGGTGACAGCAATAAAGCTGTTCTTCTGTAGATGAGGAGGGTGGAAAAGACAAAAAGAAGCGGGAGAGCTGAAGAAACAAAAGACTGGACTGGGCTACTCAAGACCATCTACAGGCATAGACAAAATACACATTTGTTCAGAGAATTAGACAGCTGGAGACGGCCAAGCAGTCATTGTCATCTTCTTTGCTTTGCCAAATTCCTATGGCACCTACTGGGATGAAGTGCTGAAGATGGGAGAAGAACTAATAGTACTTCATGTCTACACATAAACACCCACACAGCCACACACACACCCCTTCAGCCTGCCAGAGACAGCACTAGAAACCCTGTATCTCTGACAAATTTCCTGTCTGTGTCCAAGTTCTGCCACAGACAGCCTTTTTTAGGCACTGAAGAAAAAAATAAGTTTTACCAAGGCTTTGAGAAGTCTTTAGTGACTTCTGGTGCTGTGTGTTTCCTTTAAGAGACTGAATTTGAATGGAAAGACAGGAGGAAAACTAAGATTATCTCAATAAGGAAAGCGGGACAGAGAATAAGCAAGTTGGTGGAGATCAATGGAAAATTGAGGTCGATTTGTCAAGAAGCGTATAATGCTAATCAAGGCACACAAGCCAATATTTTTTTATGATGGTTTACTGATTTTATTTTTTTCGCAAGTACTTAGCTAATTCCTTGCATCTGATTTGCAGGAATGTTGAGCACTCTGTACAAGGATGATACCAACAGGGGTGTGTACAGAGCTTATAAATGTGAAGCAATGTTAAGTCCTTGAAAAAAATAATTTGCTTAGTGACTTAAATTGACCACTTCAAATCTATGGGTACTGTGGACTTCTATCTCTCCAAGCATAGCATGTCAGCTGTGAATAGGGGAAGTATTTCAAAAGGGTGCTGTGAAAATGAATGCATTATAGAGATGAGTTACACAGAAAAACCCATGAGGAAATTAATAACTCTGTCTTCTGAGCAGTGTTATAATTGTGTGCAATAAATAAGGCCTAGAGCTGCACAGTGAAGAATAAGGAGAAAAAAAATACTGAACTGCTGCTCATTAAATGAGCACTGTTTCATCTGCACACTGGATGAAGTAGAGGTCCTCTGGGAAAAAAAATGTGACTATGTAATTAAAAAATATACCATCATGTATTCACATGAGGGAGACAGATTAAGGCAACTCGAATTCTGACATTTTCTGATTTTGAGTGCTTTCTCTGCTGATTGTTTTGCAGACCTTGGAAACCAAAGCTTTAGACTGGTTTATGTCATCAGATATTCTCCACAGGGACTCTGTCATCAATCCAGCCAAACCTGGCAAATTTTCAAGGACATTAAAGGAGACATTCAGCTAGAGGTTAACTATGTAAATATAAGTGTGTTAGCACAGTTTGCATCTACAGAGAGTAGGTGTCTAAATTCCTGGTACAGTCAGTGGAGACTTCATCTCAATTCAATTGCCCGCACAACTGTCCAGTACCTTTTCGTGTAAACTAATATATCCAGCCTGGTTTCCTCCTGCCACTACAGAACAGTCTTTCCTAGCTCCTCTGTCCAGTTTCCCTAACCCACGTGGTGACCAAGTGGTGGACCCCTGACCACAAAATTATGTTCTGAGGCACTTCAGTTAACGAAGACCAGGGATAAGGGTCGGTGTCCCCAGATGCAAATTTGTCAGCTGGATCATTTTCTAGGCTCAGCTGCTTAGTTAAGACAAGATCTCTGTTGACTAAAATTGAGGCTGAAAGATATATTTCCTTAGATACCTAAATTTGAATATCTAAATTTAGATGTCTTTATGACACTGAAACCTGTGTTAAGTACGTGAAAAAATGTTATGTTCTTTTATTGTACCTCCCTGTGGGAATGACAGGGTGAATTCAACCATTATCCATTACACCTCAGCAAATCCCTTGTCAGTTAGCATGTATACATTAGCTGATCATTTGGGATACACATAGCACCTGATTAGCTGTAGTGGATATTCTCTCTTGTCCAGATAGAAGAAAAAACATAGGTAGTGCACATGGGAGGAAACAGGGAAAGGACTTCTGAGAGGCACAGGAAACAAACAAAGATATTGTCTGCTGATATGAGAAGCATCTGGAAGAAATGCACTAAGGGTGTTAACATAGGATGTGGTATTGCAATAACGAATAGATGACACATGAAATGTATGACACAGATCAGTTGGAAATATGGTTTGATTGATTCCTTGGTTCACAGACAATGCATTTTGTAAAACATTTAAGTTTGGATAGTTGTTAAGTTATTTATTTTCTTTAAAGAAGGATGTGAATTCTTTAGCTTTAAATGTTACTTTCTGTTTTGGAGGGGTACTGCCAATTGCTCACTTTGACTCAGATGACAGGCAGGTAGGAATACAGCAGATATATTACTCCTATTAAGGAATGAATTTTTGCCAAGAGATCATGCCTAAGTCTGCCACTCTAGTCTCTTTTTACTTTTTAGCATTGAGACCATATAGCTCAGCTTGAATCCAAGAGGTTTTGGGTAGACCTTGTAAAGGCTTTTGGTAAGGTAAATCTTCTAAATAAATAATGTGCAGGAGTTATTACACTTCCATGAAAACTTTCAGGTGTTATCTAAGGAAAATTAAATTGTTTGCAGCACTCTACCAGATTTCTTTGGAGTCTCTGTACTTGTCCATTGCCCATAAGCATGTTCAGTTTCTCAGATTAGGTTATTAGCTGGCTGAAGTCACCTGCAGAGTCCTCAAAATATCAGGATAAAAATTTAAAATAAATCCACACAGATGAAATGCCCTGAATACTGCTCATGAGGCATCCATGCGATATTAGGTTTTTATATATATAGATTCTGATATTTTCTAGAGGTCACACTTCTGTTACTGTCAAATGTAGGAGGAAATTCCTCTTTTTGATACCTACTTCTCCAACTCATTATATCCACAAGATATCTTATAGATTCATTTTAGTGTCTCTCCATTCCCATCCTCTTCTTCCATTACATTTGTTTTCGACACTGCATCTCCCAACTTTGACTGCTCGGCAGTCAGTGTGTTTATGCCACCCATATTCCATCTGTCTCTCTTCTATATTTTGACACTCAGTTTCTCACTGTGTCCTGCCTCACTTCTCCCACACAATTTACAAGGTTCTCTTTTCATGGATGTTCTTGTTGCTTGAAACATTTTGTACTCCTGGCTGTCCCATTTTCCTTCCTGACTTGCCACTGCCTGAGACCTCCATGTGTGTCTGGTCTATTCTTTGATGGTAGAAACTTGAGAGAATAAAGTAGTGTTTCAAGTGATGTAGCAATTAATCTGTTGTGAAGTATGATTAGTGTAAACCTCCCATGCAAAGAACCTTGAGCAACATTTAGTCACCCTAATCTACTTCTGTCATTCCAAACCAGGACTTCAGCTCAGCCAGCTCCTGAGCCTGGTACAGAATCAAAACTATGCTACTGTGGATAATCCTTTTGAGAGGAAATTTAGATACTTGATTCTGTTTTTCAGTCAATTGGTCCCTTTCCATCTTACATTACACCCCTGCTTGGATTGTCAATGAATTTCTAGCTGCAGCAGCAGCAGTCATTTTACATAGCACATCCCACTGTGGGCTGTGTATGAAATTTATGCCTTTAATTTTTGTATATAAAACCTCATCATTGTGGATGTAGGCATTTTATAAACCTCAAAATTAATAACGAAGATATTCACAGCCCGCACCCCCACACTCCATTACAGATATGCTACAATCAGCTGGGAGTCATGGCATTTATCAACTGCTGAAGGATAATGCGGTTTATCACTTTTTAATGAATTATTTTCTGTACTGCTCATTTCCGGAACAGATAAATACAGTCAAGGACATCCTGTATCAGGAGGGAGTTACAGCGAAATTTCTTCTAAGTTTAATGATGTTTAGCTAAATCCTTCCCCACAGCTTGCAATTTGTTTATATTGTGCTGTGATATAGAGGCTGGTGCAGAAAGACCATACAGAGCACAGGTGAGGCATGTTATTCATACACCCACCATAAAAGACATGATAAAAAAAAAAAACAGTGTAAAGGGCTTCAGCTCCCTGGAGGGGATGAAGGGAGTTGCAGAGTAGAACACTGTCCTCTAGGCAGTCATCAAGACAAGAAAACCTTCTGAACTTTCAACTTGAAGAGATTTGTGCTGTCACTTATAGAAACAATGTTATTTTGTGATATCTAAATGTTTTTAATTCAAACAGGGTTTGTGAGAAAGCCTTCTCAAGTCTGTCTTTCAAATATAAATTTGAATAAAGGAGCCAGACCTCTCTGACTTCTCTATTGCTGCTGTTTTCTGGAGCTTGAAAGAAATGCCAAGACATCCTAGGTCTTGTAAAGGAAAACCCCAAAAAAACAATCAACCAACCAAAAAAAAAAAAAATCCAAACCAGTCTAACACACATACTAAGTAAAATGTTGGTATCAAAAACCTCAAAAAAACCCACTTAATGAAATGGTTTTTAAAAAGATATGTTCAACACAGTGTTTCTGCTTTGGTAAAATGAGGTATTGTGACAAAAATGTTGAACTACTCTGATAAACTCTCAGAAGAACTTTATTAACATTTGAAACTAGAACCTTTTCAGATGTATCAGCATGGGCATTCTTGCAGATGTGAGGAATGACTGCTCCACATTAATACCTGGATATTATTCAATACATCACAGCTAGTTTATTGATGTATCTGTTGGCATTATGTCAGAATTTATTAGCAGGAAGTTAGAAATGCTTTTACATATCTCTTTTCAGTGATGCCATTCTATCTGGCTTATATTTTTTTATTGTTTTTTTATGAAGGTGCATTGAAAGATTTTGTAATTATTTAAATTTTTGTTTATGGATATTTTCCATGTTCAGACTTTGACTTTTAAATGTCCTATGTACTTTATAAAATATTCTGATATCACTACTCATGCTATTACTGGTTCAAGCAGCTTTCTTAGTGTATGATTCTTTTTGTTGTTACATACTTCTCCTTCTGTTTATTTGAAACATTCTGATTTGGGCCATGATTCTGTAATGCATTGCTCTATACATATAAGTCTAAAGCACTGAAGCCATTAAGATTTCCAGAAATTTACTGAATAAGTATCAAGATCAATGCTAAAGGCAAAATCCTCTTAAAATGTAGTTGAATTTAATTTTTTATATGGTCTTAATAAATTACATATAAAGAGGAAATAAATATCCTTCCATCTAATATATTTTCTCCTTCTAATAGATTAAAACATGGTCACACTACTTAGTAAAAAGTAATCTAAACTACTAAATGCACCAAAAACTGCAGAATTAATCTGGGAAGTGCTATTCCTAAAGCAAAAAGTTTAAGGCAAGATGTTACCAATAAATACATACTTCAGAGTTTTCAGTTGTATGTTACCTTGCACATTAAGTTATATATTTCCAGATGAGTATGGATTGGATAATATTTAGATTTAGTTAAGAGTTACATAGGAAGATGAGTGAAAATAGTTTGTGATTTGCAAATAAAATGCTCAGCATGAATCTATAATCTGTGGAATTAACAGCAGTGAAGTTTTATGAAGGAGCTGGAGACAATTGAATGTTAGCAGGTTTTGAATATCTAATTCCCTTATGCATATTTTGATACTTGTGTAGTGTCAAAAGGTGTGTTATTCTCTTTTGCAAGGTCAAAAATATTCTAAGACAATTGATAAGCAATTCAAATTGATCTGCTTTAGTTTAAATGTAACTGGTGTTTATTTCTTCTAAAGGGAAATGAGAAACCATATTTGATCAAGATCTTATAAAATATGCTGCAGCCTAAAGCAATTTTTCCTTTCCAGTTATCAACTCTTTTACCAGGGGGTACATGATGGAGAGTCGAAACACAACTCCAGTGATATTTGTATGAATAGCAACACCGTAACAAGGCTCCCACAGCTGCAAATTGTATCCTTATAAGAGTACTTCAGGATTTGAAAATATTTAAGTAATCACAGTTTTAGAGTTATCATCTGGTAATGCCTGGGAATTGGTGACCCAAGGGACTAATTCCAAACATTACTAGAAAATGACATTGCTCATGTCAGCGTGGAAGTGTCTTGGTGAATATAAACCATAATATAAAAGCATTTGCAAGCAATTTGGCCATCTGCTGTTTCCTGTCGATACTGTTTCAGAATAAGCTCATAGCTTCACAAAACAAGTCAATGTGCCAGCACCTGAGGTAAAAGTCTTTGAGATCCCGAGAGGATATAGCTTTTTTTTTTTTCCCATCTCAGAACTGAACATTGTCTCATGATGGTAATAGAGAAGGACTGGAGCTTAAACCTACATCTGGAAGTTGCTCTTCTCACCTCCCAACCTTCCTGGATCAGAGAATTAGAAAAGTGCCCCTCTTGCAACCCCCCATTAGCTCTGCTTTCTGCTCAGGTGGAAGAGAGATACCCCAGAGGGTGGCCAAGGCAGGGAAAGAGACATACCTGAAGGTATGCTATTGTGTTACCTTACAAGACCTATTAAAGTAGGTTTTTGTATGGAAATAGGATGTAGTGGTTTATTGCCATTATGCATTTCATTACTGTGTCTATTTTTCATAAGTTTGCTTGCACATGTTTTTTGAGGCTGATAGATCCGGGCAGATTTGTCCCTCTGGAATAGGAAATGCTTTGTCTGCATGAAAATCAGCTTCAAGACACTGCTGCACTTGGCCAAAGGAAGAGCATGTCCTCACTAGACCCTTCCTTTTCTGTGGTCTATCCTGACTGAAAAATGATTTTTGAGGTTGTGAGTGGCTGAAAGCAAGTTAGGTTGGGGTTTTTTTTCCACCTCAGACAGTTACTGGGTAAAAATCTTGTAATATGCTAATTTGCTAGAAAAGTCTTCAATCATTTCTCTCCTTTTTTCACATTGGCTTGAAACATTGCTAAAATGAAGCATGATACTGAGTAAAATTAATATGCAGAAAGTTCCACAAAAGTTATGAGCACAAAATTTCTATGCAATTTGTGCTTTTACATCTAATCCTTGCTCATACTTTTCAGGTTGACGTTGACTTCTGTCTCTTAACAAACTTGAATTCCTATCACACTTCAGTTTTGGTTTCATTTTTATTTTCAAGCTCTTGCTAACTCAGTAGTTAGCATTACACGATATTCATTCGTTTCAGCTCAGTTTACTTGGTCACCGGCTGTGTTATTGAGTGCCTTGCATAAGAAACCCCAAACATGTGAAAATAACACACCATGGCTTTTTTTTACCTTCTTATTCTATGCCATATTTGGAAGCTCATTCATGGCCCGTTGGGAAGTTCATTCATGGCCCACTGGGAAAGGTTAGGACTATAATTAGACCTTTTTTCCCAGGCATTTCAGCAATAGGATGCATGAAGGTTACTAACAGTTTTCTTTTAATTGATCCCTGGTGATTTTACTGTAAAGCTGTTAACTTGTGCACCGGGGACCCACAACCCACAGGCTTCTTGCACTGACATTTGCAGCAATGATTAGAATGTCATTGCTTTCCAATACTTCACTGTCATTCAGGGAGCACTTGAAATGCCTTTTACCTCATATTGCAATGGAACACACATTCGCCAGCACACACACATATACACAAACACACACAGGCCTTTCCATTTCAGCATCACAGGCTGAAATTGCCTTTGTTTTGAACATCCACCTCAGTATTGCCTTTCTTTTCGGCACAGTATCACTCTCTTGTCTCTCATACTAATGGAAACAAAGCTAAACCACTCACTCTGCACATAATAGTGGACCCCAAGGGCTAAATGTCTGTCAGTATGGAAAATAGTGAAAACAAAGAAATTGTAACTATTTGTGTGAGTTCAAGAACTAATGTTCATCCATGTCAATTTTCTCAGGTCTTTGAACATGAAATAATTCATTCAGTTTCAACTCCGATCACAACACTTAGTGGGGATCAGTACTAAAATTTTAACAGGTTCCAACACTAGTGTACTTAATACGCTGGAGGGCTTTGGAAAGAGTTTTAAAAAAAAGGGGGAGATTCTGGTTGAAGAACTATATTGTCTTTCACTGAATTGTACAGCTGTGATTGAAAATGTTACTTTTCAACTCATATTTTTCAGACTTTCCCGTCTGGAGCAAGATTAAATAAAAAATAGATGTGTAATTTTAAGTGTATTTTTTTTTGGTGGGGGGGAGTGGAAGTAGGCCCACTGATTTTAATATGAGCAATAAATAGAAAAGCTCATTCAACTGGAGTGGCAGAATTCAGGCCTCAGTCACTCTTGCTGTTCTCTTGCTATTCAAATTCAATTGAGGCTGAACAAAATGGGTTTTCTTTTTTTTTAAATAAATTTAATTCAAAACATAAAAGTAACATTGAAATAAAGTGCTTTATGTGAGAGTTTTTATGAAGGATTTTAAAACAATGTCAAAGCTAAATAAAAATAGGTTGTACTTTCTTTGAAAAATTCAGGAAAAGCCTTACTTTTTACCTGTAATCTCCAGAAGATAAGGATATTTTTTTCACAAACTAAAACCAGAAAAAATTCTCTTTAAATAACTCTGTGGCATACATTGGTTTGATTTATAAATTTGTTTAATCAGGTTGCTTTAAGAGTTTCAGTCCAATGAACTTGAGAGGTACAAATTCTTTAAATTCAGTGTAGGAAAGTCTATGTAGAGATGCACAGTTTGGGGTGAAGTTTGTTTGATTGTTTTTATTTCAGTAAAACAGAGATGAGGGGGGACAAGATTAATGTTCAATGTGTCTCTGAAAGGATGAGGAGGGAAATAAACAGCACAATCATTATAAATATGGAAGGCAAACAACACCTCCTACAGTGCCAGTTGACTCTCACATGTGGTACTGAGTGACAGCGCAAGGGCAAAACTTTTAAGCACTTCTACCCCAATCTGGAATCCTAAGAATAAGATGAGGAAATTAATGCTTGGCATCAAATGACAATATTGATTTAAATATCAAAGGGACTTGTGGAACTCTGTAGAAGATGCTGGTGCTAACTTTCCAGGCATGAGAGACTGAGATGCACAGACACAGTACACAAAAGATAATATAAAGTGTTGCAGTATAAAATACTGTGGGAATATAGGAAATTACGGGCAGATGGAAGTCCCATACTCCAACAGTAAAAACGTAGTGCTCTTCTGGGGCTGTAACTTGATAGAGATTAGGATATGTTAAATAAGATTACAGTAGCTGCAGCTTTAGAAGAGGTGCTGATAGTCAGTGATTTAAACTACCTGCATATTGACTGGATGAGAGCCTCATCAGAAATAGATGAATGCAATAAATTACTGCTTCCTGGAAAATCTTGATTCGGACCCCACAAGAAAAGGTGCAGTTTTGTATCTTGGGACACAGGACCTGATTCAAGAAGAATAAATGGGAGAGCTGATCCTTAGCAGTGATCACTAAGGAATTTGGTTCAACGTTGTCTTAGGAGAGAGTGGACCACATAAATCTAGCACACAAATATTGACATTATTCTTGAATATTTAAGACATAGAACAACATGAAAATGAGGGAATTAATAAAAATAAAAACATAAAGCAGTCTTCTGAAAAGGAAGATGTCTACAAACAGTCCAGAAGCTACTATAAAACAGTGATAAAAGCTAATAAAAAAATTTTGGATATTGAAGAATATGAGGGATTTGGGATATAGAAAGTGGTCAAGGCTGTACTTTAATGTCTCCTGTTGTCACTGGTAGAGAAGCAGTACTGGGCTCATGGACCACACTCTGATCCAGCAAGGCACTTCTTATTGCAGTTCCCACTGGTCTTCTTGATATAGCTGTCCCAGTAAAACAGTACCAGGGTCTGGTACCTAGGTTCGAGGACTAAAATATCCATACTTTAAAGTTCAGGCTACAAGAGTTTAAGCTTGGGCCAGGGCTGTTCTCATGAAGCAAGTTGTACGTAGCCAGCTTTTCTTGGGAAGCTGGAAGTGTTTAGCTGCATGGATGTGAGCTGTACCACACCAGCTGGATGAGCTGTTACATTTTATGTAACGTTATGGACACAAAGACTATATTGCAAAGGCAGCTGATGGTGTCAGAAGAGGCCTGATCCTTAGAGAGAGCTGCAGCATACAGATCAGAACAGATGTGTTAGTACATGTATCTGCCAGATCATCCTGCCTAAAAAAAAAAAAAAAAAAAAAAAAAAGTAGAAAAGCTTGAAGCTTGAACTACTATAAAAAAGAGAAAAAGTAATGAGAACCCGATCATTATTATTTTATGGGATGAACTGTGGGAAATCCCTGCATACTTCATTAATAAGACAGTTCTAGTAAGTCTTGTTCATTTTTCCAGTCTATATTTAGGCAGGTGAGGCAAGCCTATGATCAAATCAGTTTGTAGATCCAGAAATCTTTTCAGCTCATCCTAAAGTAAACAGCCATTTGGTCAGCTGAACTGAGTAGGTCTTTGTGTACACACCAATTTCTAGTGTCATCTGAAAATGTCTCTGGATGTCCAGGATGCCACTGCAGGGCTGTAACACACAATACAGGACCTGTGGCACATCTGTGCCCTTCCTGAGGAACCATCAGATACTGGATCAAATAGGACACTGGCAGTGCAACTGCGCTAGATACCAGATGTGAGTGAACAATGGATTTTTATTCTAGATGTCTACACTAGTTAAGGGAATATAGCCCTAGGTGTCTCTGCTTCTGTGATAGGATGGAGAGAGATAGTAGACAGTTCAACATTTATTAAAGGTTATCCCATCCTAAGGTGAATTTGTCTCTGATAATGCCTGTTTCTCTGGGGACTACAAGGTCTTATATCACAAGCCGGTGTTACTATGCTTCTTTCCAAAGTAAAGATGAGACCACTTTTATGGCGATAATGTTTATTTTCGTATTGCAGTCGGAAGGAAAATTCCATTATACAGTGTATGCAAAACACCAAGGTCTTAATTAGTCACAGTGATTAAGCTCCAGTTCCTGAAGTGGGCAAAGAGGCATGCCTGATAACTTCAGCATGTTTTCTCCATTTAACTAACCCAGTACATATACAAATAATATTCAAAATCCAATTTGGATATTCAGAACTGAATGATTTTGGTAGTTAGTTTCAGCACAAAAGGACTCTATTTTCCTCAACGGATTTTTTTTTCTGTTAGAGTTATTTAAAAAAACAATACCAGTCAAAAATCTCTCAGAGAATTATAGCAACTAAAGTTATACTCAATGTACATTTAGGTACTACTTGTTATAGAAAGGGCAGTGATGTGCAGTGAATCAAATAATTTAGGATTACAGTTTCATTTTTTTGCTCATAT
Organism: Corvus kubaryi; assembly: GCF_017639235.1. NCBI lineage: Eukaryota > Metazoa > Chordata > Aves > Passeriformes > Corvidae > Corvus > Corvus kubaryi. The sequence goes on from NW_024582091.1 coordinate 17,631,487, forward strand.
TAGAATCCCATGAGGTATCCATAAATATATATTTGTTCTCTGATTTTTTTCATATTCCTTTCCCCACCCCCCCTTCCCCACCCTCCCTTCCCCACCCTCCCCTTACCTTTTTGAACTCTATTTATTCTTTCTACCATCTGGAAGATTATTTAATAATTAGGTCCTATGTACCCTTGTGTGAGATAAGTATGCAGGCATTCCTCTGTGGAAATTCATGAAGAATTAACCTTTGAGTTTCATAATAAACATGTTTTTGAAATTCACTTTATATGAGCATGTGATAAAGTAAAAATTCAGAAAAACTGAAAATCATCACATGAAATATAATAATTTCTTTCAAGGTAATTTTTTTTAACAACTTGGCTAGCAGTGATATTTTGAAAGCTTTTGCAACACATATTTCTTATCAAGATCAGCCAAACACCTCCATGTGTGTTATTATAACACATTATGATACATTTGATACCTTTAGTCTGTGTAATGTTATGTATGATGGACAGAACAGAACACAAAGAACTTTACACTAATTTGCTGCAGATATTGATTATGTCACTGCTAATATCTATGGAGATTAGAAGGGAATAACTATCCTACAAGGTTAGAGAGTATTATGGTTAATTCTTGCCCTTACACCAAAAGAAACAGGTTAAATGTGTCAATATCAATAAATACTCTCTCCAATCCCGAAATCAGGTGTTCACATCTAAACTGCTGTGGGCTCTGGATCATGCTAACACCTGAACAGTGCCTAGTGAGAGAAAGCTCCTTTCTACCAGCCAGAAATATTCCAGAGTCTGTCCTAGAAATTTAACTGTACAGATAAGTTAGGTCGTGGTGCCTGGGACTGTGTCCTGGCACTCCTTGATTTTGTATTCTCAGCAAACTTCAAATGCAATCTCTTGGTTTCCATCACTGATTATTGTTTTCTCCTCCCTTTCTTTTCTTCCTTCCCTCCTGATGTGAGTGCTGATCAATACTTAGAAAGATAGGTGGGGAAATTTTGCTGTGGCATTGGGGAGATCAGCTTTAGCAGCCATAGTATGGACATTCTAACAAGCTACTGCTGTGCTGCCTGTTGTGGGGTGACCACAGGCTACCATGCAGGTCTTGGCCTCTCGGACACGGCTGCAGGTGGCAGTGGATGCCCTGGTACCTGGCTGACACAGAGGTGCCCACGCAGCTGGAACTGCCCTGGGCAGATCAAATTCTCATATGCCCTATTGAGCAGTCAGTAGGCGGCAACACCTTTCTGTGGTTATCACCTTGGGCTGGTTTATAAACACAGTATGGATGGCAGAAGTATTATAGACCTGAGCATCCCCAAAGAGCTTTTGCTGTTGGAACCTCCATAGGTGTTTCCTAGCATGAATAATTCTGACATGTCAAGCAGTAACCAGTGCATGAGCCACTGGAGCCACCATAATGTATCATGGCAATAGGATTGCAATGCTTAGCTACTGCATTAATAAATATTTGATGAATTTTTTTTTTTTTTGGTGCAGCAGGTGCTTTTCTAAATTAAATAATTCCATTGATTTAATTTTTTCCAAAGATCTCTAAAGACAAAAGTGCACATTATTGACTAAAGATGTGAAACATTTCAAATCACCCCCGGATCCCCAATCCCACACACAAAAAAAAGAATCTGTTTTTTCTTGGTCAACACAAGAAGCACCTGGCCTTTATTTGATTTATTCCTCTGTGTAAATCAGAGGGGAGCAAGCTACATTTATTCTTACAGATTTTTAATGTTTTTTTGGCAGTTAGATGAAAAAATAGCTGGAGATTTTTCTGTCCAGTGGAAAGAATAATTCTGGAATTATATGAGCTAAAGAGAATTCACAAAATAATCTTGATTTTAAGATACAGGATGCTACCATTAATATACTACTAACAGAAAAAGCCATTAACCCTACAGCTAATTGAAATGCTCAAACTGGTTTAAACTGTGTTTCTTTTAGCAGGAAAGAGATTGAGCAAAAAATGTGTCTAAGAAGAATAGGAATATTAGGGTGCCCTACTGTGTTCTGCTTCCCTTGGGGTCTGTGTAAATGTTTTTCCAATCAGGGCAAAGGGTCCAGCTTTTTTGATGATAATCATCACCAGAAGAATACACGATCTACCATATTTTCAGATGGGTGAGAAATAAAAATTGTAGTGAAATTTTCATATCAAAATTTTAGGCAAACCCTTATCAGAGCTCAGAAAAAAAAGAATTTGCAAACCCCCTACCTAGTTCTTCTGTTTCTATCTGATTCCACTGCCTGTAACTGCAGGCACATATCCACATAATCAGTTTAGTTGCACTGTGTTTCCTGACTCTGTGGACTACATACTATCCCTCAGATATGCAAAGGGTAACTGGATGAAATACAAGAGTTTACCAGACTAGCTGACTAAACAGTTCCTTCTGCAATTAATCTCTATGGGTCCCAGCTACCTTAAGGACATATTTACATTTAGATACAAATTTCAGCTGCAAACAGATATGAACTGTTTTTGTTTGTACTAACAGAAATATTCAGAAGTGAAACACCTCAAGCTAAAAATGACAGTGATGGTATGCTTAGGGGAGTAAGCCTTGCCCAGAGGCAGGTACATTGCCTCAGATATGAGATGGGGAGTTCACATAGGTAGATTCCAGGTTGTACATCGGACTCTGCTACTTAGGGACCTCAACACCTTACATGGTACTATGACATAAACAGCCTTCTAAAAAAGTAGATCATGATCCAGTTGTCACCTTTTTAATTAATGTGGGATGTTGCTAATAATGAATGTGAAAAGGTTAGGGAGGATGTGATTATTTATTTGATCTATTCCTTTAGAGCAATTCTCCATACAAGTGTTTTAAGGAAAAAGCATGGAGAAGTTACACAACTGAGATAACCATGCTGATGTGGTGAAATGCTTTTGAGATCACTTTCCTTATCAGGTATTTTACCTCATTTATGTGCAGCAGTAATCTGGGATTAAAGGATGGTGGAGATTATAAAATCCTTGATTTCTGGCTTCCATGCCTTCCAAGCAGGAAGAGTAGTTCACATCCTTCGTGGTATCAATAAACTTTTGTTCATTATTATCCCTCCCATAGTCTTTCGTCCTCAGTTTGGAAACATGAGATGAGAAAAGTTTGCTCCTTGATTCCTGAAGTGCTAAACAGCACTAATTCTTGTTGTATTAAATTTCACATATAAAAGAAGGCCCTGGAGTTGTGAGGAATGAGTAAGTGTACAGCTAGTCAGAACAATTATGTAGTGCTGGAGGCAATAGTTGCTGCTTGTTTGTATATATCTAGCTCGAAAGCCCTTATCAAAAACTACCTTACTGAATCTGGAAATGTTAGGGGATTTTTTTGGGTTATCTCACACAGTTTCTTTATATCACCTTAGGTCGTTTAATTCACGTCTATAAAGGACAAATAAGCTGTGGAAGGAAAAGATTACAGTGCCCCTGCTAGTTCTAAACAGTGTGTATTTGATTTATTCAGCCCTCTTTCTTTTATTTGAGGTGGCAATCTCATCCAAAGGCTGCTGACTCTCTCTGTATTCCAGATGTTGCCATATCAGCCTAACTTCCATTTCTCATATCTTCCTTCGCCTATCTGTCAAGTTTATGAAAAATTAGAGCCCTCATACAATCAAAATGTCATCCTCCCCACCTTCCTCAGCAAGCCTGGCTTTTGATTATGGGTAAGCAGTCATGTGTAAAACCTCATATTGGACCTCATCAACAGGACTGCTTATGGACTGTGGAATCTGCTACATGATATTATTAGATGAGGTTTTATTGAGAAACCTCGTGTACTAGAAAAAAGAATATTTTTGGGGTGTTTTTTAACTGAGGTGGTGGACATGTTCTGGAAGGCTTGAATATATAGGTGAAATGTTATGGCTGAGAAATTTTTGACTGTGACTTAGAGTTCTGAATCCACCTTGAATCAGTTGTGATCAAGAGTTATTGCCTTTGGTACTATGGTCTTTGGTAATGATTCCCAATAATGAAATGGATTATGTGTTTGTATAGCAGTGAAAGAAGGATATTTAGCTGTGTTAGCTGACCAAAACTCTTACTTCTTTTTGCTCAGCTCAGAAAGAGTAGTACTGACAGAATGTTGGTGCCTGTTTAAATATTTTTTTATTTTCCTTAAGCACAGGGACTATACATCTATTGGTGCTGACAGAACGTGTACACTACATGCCACCCTTCAGCTACATCCTGTGAAACACTTGCCAAGACCTTATAGCAAACTAAGACCTGATGTAAAAAACCTAAAGTCATAACAAATAAGTTGACAGTAAAAGAAGAGAGGAGAGATAATACTGTGGTATGTTTTATTGTAAAAATCTGAGAAAGTGAATGTAGTCCCAGCTGTAGATAGAACAACAACAGCAAGAGAAATGCTAAAATATAACATATAGTTTCATAATATACAGCTAATGGCATTCATGGGCACAAGTTAACAGGGAATCTGCAAATGGACAAAAATCAGATTTCTAGATATTCTGAGATCTTTGTTTTTCATGAGTGATGCAAAAGGGATGAAATGCAGCTGGACTTGATTAGCTGGAGGGGTTCTCCAACAGTGGAGAATTTCAAATAAATCACAGCCTTGGGCTGTGTTGAATAGGGACTTGGTTAGAGGACTTAAAAAATTTGGAATCTATAACCAAATCTATATGCCTGAAAAATACCAGTCACGATGCTGGAATTGGACTGACATTCAGGAAAACACAGCTCTATAAGTAAAATACAATTATTTCTGATTAACTTTACCTGGAAAACTCAATGCAACAGAGATTCTGTTTCTTGCACGGCAAACAATGTCAATAATAAGATTGGTAAGGCTTTTTGTTTTTATAACTTTCATGTTTTCAGGGTTAGTATAGCAATTTTGTATCTACATCTTGAAATTTAAAAATTAGGAACTCTCTCCACTTTTACTTTTTGTAAACTGCAAAGATGTATATTTTGGGATAGAGAAAGGTAGTGGTGAACTGTTTCAGTACAAAATGTCATGAAAATAGCTGGCTGCAACTAGAAAATTGCATTTATATAATTGGAAACTTACACCAATACAATGTCCCATGAGCTGAATTTACCGAATTCTTCGGACCACAGCCCAAAGTCTAAAGAATAAATCTTTATTTAACAGTAAAAAATCCCATGTCACTTAATATAGCACAACATTGCACACCAAGGAAATTGAAAACTCTAGCTGTATGTGGCTTGTCCATCAACACTAGTGTGATAACAGTAGGTTTGGGGCTCTTCTGGCTCTGGCTCTGACTGTTCCCTTTCACCCATCTGCATTCCAGGTTAATCCATCTCTTATCATTTCAGAAATTACTATAATGTCTAACTGCTGACCTTCCAATCCACCCAGTTTTAAGAAAGTCTCAGTGAAACAGGCCAGTGCTCCAACCTTACCTTGTCAATTTGGTTATTTAAACCAGTTAGTCTTAATGGTTATGCAACACTTTTTGTGAAGGAGTAACTCAAATCGTTATGGCTTCATGCCCATTTCACCTCAGTTTAATTTGAGTGTAGTCTACCAAGTGTTACAAGAAATAAGGGCAGAATAATCTTTTCTTCACATTTAAATATTTCACCATGTCATTTTATCCAAGTAATTTGACTGTAGTTTCAGTGCCTTTTACACAATGGGTTCAAAACACTGACTGATTGTTAAGAACTTTTTTCTGGCTTTTCCAGAACAAAGTATGTTTTGCTACAGCCTCTGCTGCTAGACAGCTCACTTTCAGCACTCTGAATATAACTGGAAGTGAAATGGACTCCGTAAATTTAGGTTTGGGCTGAAATAAAACACTTTGATTGAGATAATGCTAACAGTCTGATCTGGATAGAGATTCTTCATCTAATGTTTATTTATCCCCCTAGGGATAAATAAATAAAACATAAATAAATAAAACATCCTAATTTTTATGATCTTGAATTGAGAGTTGGTCTATAATACAAGTAGATGAAAAAGATGAATGAGACACTAAGAGTCAAAATATAAGTTCCACATTTATTTCCAGTCATAAAAAAACAGTAGTCATTGTTGTATATTTTATCTTTCAGTGTTTTGGGATTATTTTATGTCATATATTTGTAATGAACAAAAGCAGACTACAGAGCTTACATGTACTCACAGCCTACTGAATTAGACCATGAGATCATAAGCAGACAGAGTGATCATGACCTAGACCTGAATGAAAATGCTATTTATATACCTTTAGTTGGTGAAATAATATCTTTGACTAGACAGTGACCACAGGAGGGATTAGGCTGGTAACACTTTTCAGTGAGTGTCGATATACACTCCTAAAAGGAAAGTGTGCTCAGTGTTTTCCATAATGAGAAGACAGTAGATCATGGTTGACTCGTCATTATTATGGCCCTTGAATGAAGATATTTTATGTACCAGAAATCAGCAATGATTGCCATAACCCATTTCATAGTTAATGGAGAAAAACCACAGATTCTTCACGATGGACTTCATGGTGGATGACCTGTCATGCTACAAGAGTTTCAGAAATGGTAATTCCAAGGACAAACTTTCTGAAACTCTTTCACTGGACATTTAATTAATAGAGGCTCTCTAGATGCTGCTGAAGGAGTCAGAGTTGACTCAATCCTCCTTTGCTGTGCAGTGAGGCAGACAAAATTAAATCTTGCTTCAGTGGCAGAACAACTCTCCTAGACTAAGGAAAAGCCAAACTGAGAGGGAACCAGCTTGTTCTAGGAGATGGCTAGAGGTGTTAACACCAGCTGAGATGTTCCTTTCTTCCTACTGCATCTTTCCCTGAGGTTTAACTCATCCCCAAGCAATTATCTTTTTCTCTTCGTGGTGTAGAAGAAAGTCCCCTCCCCTCTAAAAGCCCACATTTCCTTCCTGCATTTTGCATGCTGTAGAGAGGAAAAGGAGACAAGGCCATGGAAAAAGAGCAGATTCCAGAAAGAAGAGTAGGTGGCAATTACTGAAGGTTTCTAAATTGCTAGAACAGAAAACTACTGTAACGTGACTGAAAGGGACATATTTATCTCTGTGTGCAATGATGCCTCAAAATGTGGAAATTTCAGGATACTTGATTGTTTTTCATTGCTGCACTTCTGAAATAGTAGAACATTCTTGTTTTGATCATTTCCAAGGTACCATGAAATTGACCTGGGAAAGTCTGAACAAAAGGTCCCCATACTATCAAGCAATATAAATTTCAATCCGTAATTCATTATTCAGATGGCATTTATCTAAACGAAACAAAAATAACTGCGTCTGATATGCAGTTCATTTACTTACTGTGTGTGCTGGAAATCACATATTAACTGTCAATTTTCTTCATCCTCCAGCACAAAAATCCGAATCTTAAGAAAAATTTAATGACCCTAAAATAGATTGCCAAATTAAGGTGTAACCTCACAAGATAATTGTTTCTTACTAAAGCGGAAGATTCAACTACTTCAGTTTTGTAGTTGCAAATATTCTTTTTTTTTTAAGGTTCTTATAGATTTTTTTCTTACAATGGAAAGATGTAGAGACACTTTATTTGATTAAGTGCTACTTATATCTTATATCACTATGATACAGTTAAAATCAAAGGAACTTAATGAGATAAAACAGAAGTTACCCAAAAATATTTCAACCAAAGCCAATGACTATTGGACTGTAGACTTGAGAGGGTTTTTTTCTTTTAAAATATTTCTTCCTTATACTTAATGTAGTTTTAATTTATTTCAATAAAATACAAAAACGTATCTCAGACAAATCAACTTTTCCAAAGAAAGAAGATGAAGAAATAAAAAGGAGTGAGAGAAAGTAAGGGGAGATATATTTAAAATAACACAAGGTGTGTAGCCTGTAGAATTGGTAGCATTACCAAAAAGTGAAATACTACTACAGGGGCTGGGAAAAGAAGGAGAATGTTAGAAACTGATTAGTTGCTTCATATTTGCATAAGGTAAAGGAAACAAAGAAACAATCTGTGAAATATCACTCTTTGTGGTTTTTTATGTTTTCTGCTGAAACCGTGATATAGAAACAGCTTTGGGCTAAATCCTGCTATTCTGGGGAGTAGCTTTTAAGGTAATGTTGAGAATCTTGTAGAACCAAACAGAGAAAAATCTTTTCCACAGATTCTTCCTCTGTCTTTGATAGGTTATCTATCCATCCCTGTGGATCTACTGAAGTAATAACTGTAACATCAGACATCTCATTAATGCTTTCTACAAAACCAGCTATAGCGGTGCTGTGTACCAACATCTCACCTGTGGAGAGGTGAGGTGTACCCTTACAAGCCACACAATGGCCTCTATTGACAGTGGTGTCCTCACCTGGTGTGCAAACCTTACCAGAACACAAGAAATCTCCTTTTATAGTCTTAGCGTAGAATCATATTCAGTCTGTACAGGATGAAGTCTCTTGCGTGGAAATATATGAAAGTCCTACTCTAAGGACTGCTCTAGTGAACCAGAACCTCAGCCACCTGCTGGGCAGGTGTCACTGCAACCATTTACAGGCTGAAGTTATGTGCTGTGTCCTGGCTGGCAATGGATTGAAGACCTTAGTGTGAACATAAGAGGCATTCAAGAAGAGCTGGTCTGTTACAGACATATCATTAATGGCTATTCACCTTAAGACACAAAGGGAAGAGACAGGAAAGGAAGTAAACTAAACACTCAGAAATGCAAATTGAGCAATGGCAGATAGTGGAAGCAATACAGAGGAGTTCATATCATGGACTGACAAGCTATGAAAAAAAGCACTCCAATATAATATAAAGATATTCGACTAGAACTTTGATGAAAACAAGGGGAAGCAGGATTATGCTGAGCCTTACTGGAAAGGGCAAACGTATCTGGTAGTTGAGGGCTTGAAGGATTGTGTGAAATTTATTATGGAATGTTGAAAGGGGGCTGCGAGGATGTGCAAAAATTGTAATAGTGTTCAGAGGAAGGGCCATATGCTGGGGAAAGGGGAGCAGGGTGTGTAGCTGGAGTGGATCCCGGAGGAACAAATGTGAAAAAAAGAGAGGAGAGGGGACAGAGAAGATAGTCTGTGTGAGTGTGTGGACATATTTTCTGGGAAACTTTAACAAGCTGGATTAGCCTGAAAGTTGAAGACCAGCTTCTGTAGAGACCAAAGGTGTGAGATCTGGAGGCCAAAAATGTCAAATCCATGCTAAAATTTAGAGATCATCCAGAAATGACAGCAACCTTGTGAATCAAGATTGTTGTCCTTGTGAGTTTTAACCTCTGTTGTCGGGAAATGAGGAGCAAGATGAGGTTTTCTGTGTTGCTCTCCATTGTGTCACTGCTGATTGTATTAATGGGGCTGCCAGTAAAGACCTTGCTCTTCAACTTGTCTTATTGTATGTACTTATATTCTGTGTGTGTGCATTTTGCATCTTTGGTACATGCACGAAGCCCTGCCACTGGCTGGATCTGGAAAAGGGGCACGGGAAATAGAAGTCCCAGGGCCTTCACTGAAGCTGACTTGTCTCACCACTTAGTGCTGATGTGAGGGAGTGTACTCTCTTTGCTTTCAGTCTTTAACGCCCCAGTGAAGTACACCTGGCTATGTTCTGTCAATAGAGTGAGTGAGGGAGTCAGGAAATGGTTGTATCTCTCAGCCAGACTAGACGTTTGTCTTCTCTCAAATCCACTTGAGGCTAGCTGGTTGAAGCTTGGAAAAAGTCCCTGAATAAGTGTGGCGAACCTTTGTTTTCAGTTTCCATTTTCACATAACCACTTTCCTCTCGTACCATAAACATAAGGTAATAGAAAGAGTTGTAAACACCTTCATTTTTCCACTACAAATGGTTTATATGTCTTTGTTTTTATACTTTTGACAGTGGCCACTGTCATGAAGATAACAGTAACCTAATCAAGTGCACATTTTGATCAGAACATTCTGTCCAGGGAAGGAACTCTTACTGGTCTCCCGAGAAACAGTCCCCAAGTTTGCGTGTCCACCCCTCCAAAAACTGCTGTGTTGTCCACGTCAGACCTTTTTGGCTCTTTTCTATGTCTGTCTGGGACACCTTCTCATGTTCCTGTCTCTGTTTTGTGATGTGGTTCTCAGAAGATTGTGCCTTTTGTGGTTTTTAAAATATATTGTATGGGAGGAACCCTCCTTCTTCCCTCCCTGGCAATGAATCTTAAGCTATCAAAAAACTGGGTAATGGGGCATAGAGTATAATACATCCCCAGGGAAAGGAGCACAGAGATAATCTTACACCTTTATAGGTGACTGGATGATGACATAGATCCTGTGACTGGATCTACATGGTTCCAATCATAAATATCCTAGAATTAGCTTTATTTATTTTTTGAGGGCTTTGTGCTTGTCTATAGGCTATAGTAATTTTTTGCACCTAATACTAAATACCCCATTATACTTGCAATGTTTAAGATGTCAAATTATAATGGTGTAACAGATTGTATGACATGGAAATGTTTGACCTCTACATAGGAGCCACTTAAAGTGTTCATTGTTTGAAAACAAATTAATATGAATGCTGAAGTGTAGGAGAAATGAGATTAAACAATTAAGTCCAAAGATGATAGTAGTTTATTTTTTGTTTGGCTGAGCTATTCTGTTGCCACTAGTTGTTGGCACGCAGGTTGTTGAAGTTTTTTCCTATCTTAAGGGATATTAATTACAAAAAAAGAGTGTATAGACCTGCAGTTTCTACAAAAACCTTTAATCTCTACTGTGGGAGTATATTCTATTATAAATGCACGCACACAACATTCACTGACATTAAAAGGAGTTATTGGCACTCGCTCAGTGGAGAGTAGGTGACATGGTTGCTGAATCAGTTACTCAGTATCTTTCAAATGCAAGATATTTTGTTAAAACATTCTTTAAAGGGAAGAGTTAAGAATGCAGAAGAGAAAATAGTATTTTTATTCAAAGGAAGTTTGACATTTATCTAGTGTTGATTTCTTATCTGGACATACTGAATATACTACCACAGATGATATTTCAAAAGAATGTAAAATCACAAAGTAGTCGTTTATATGCCCCATGAAAACCTGTGGATGTTGCAGATTTTCTGAGTTTTAAGCATAAAATAGGGTTTATGTCCTAATGTGTAGGAAATTGATAGTCACAGTGGTTTGAAGAGCAATGACTTCCCTGATAATAATGATAAACAGAATGAGGGCTTGATGGATGTACCTAAGCTAGTGGAGGTTAAGGATGGTGCTCCTAAAAGATTTGATTTCATAGTGATAAATTGAAGATGACCTGCAAAGATGAAGTAGAAATCCCATTAGCATTTTCAGAACCTCCCCCCCACAGAAGAATTAGATCAAGGGGTGCATTGGCTACTTTCTTACTCCCAAAATAACAGATTGTCTTGTGTATTGTCCAATGGCATCCACTCCTGATGCAGTTGATTAGGTCCCCCTCAGAGTAAACTACAAGGACAATTTTCTATGATGTGGTGGTTGAGCCTCTAAAAGTGAAGATTAACTTTTGTTGGCAGGACTAGACAGAAGAACCTCTGAGTATATACCCTGACACAGGTTTGGGGTTGGGCTGCAGTGTGCTGCTGGGTTCATTGGAGGAGTGATGCTCCTTCTTTGAAAGCAAAGTAGTAACTTAAAGGACTATAATAAAAGGAAAAATCACGTTGGCTCCCCCCAGCTGCATGACACCATACAGCCAGATATCAGAGGCCACAGGATAACAGAAAGAAGAGAGGAAAAGCAACACAACAACATTTATTTTGGGACTTTCTGTAAGAAGATGGTAGAGAAAATTAATATATTCCTGGCAAATTGTTCATTGTTCTAAAATATTTATCATATCCAAAGTGCCATTTGAAATACAGCCCTTGGTGGCAGTTAATATTTGTTACTACTTTGGGAAGAAAATATCACATCCATTGATAATTTGAAACCAATTTTTCCAGACAGAATGTCCATGCTGAAAAAAGCAATAAGTCATCTAGTGCACTGTGGCAACATTCTGGAGAAATCAAAGGTCTTGCAGACCCATAAGAATGAAAGGCCCTTTTGACCTTATCCTCTCACTGTATATTGAACTAATAGGTGGATAAGGAAGCTTACATTACCTGTGTCTGTATTGGGACTGGTTTTTAGTTGCTGCAGCTGTCAGTATGACCTTTTTGTTGAATTAAATTAGCTTAAACCCCCCGTTTTTCAAAGACTAGCTTGCCTTCATACATTATTTGCATGAACACAAAGGTGATTTTTGCATCTTAAATTATAACGGCTAATTTTTAACACAATTAATTTTAACAAAAGTTAGGAGAATAGGTCAGAACAAAGAAAGGACAGGTTAGAGAATATTAAATAACTTAGATGTAGCCAAGATGTCAGGATGTGATGAAATTAACTAAGCCAGAGCTATCTTTGAACCATTATTAATTATGTTCAAGTATTCTAGGGCAGTCCTACAAGACTGCAGAAGGGCAAACACACTACTATTTTATTTTAAAAAATGGGTGGTGAAATTAGAAGAAAAGTAAAAATGTTGAGTTGTAGACAAGTCAGTCTAACTATGGAACCATGAACTTATGATAGCATTTTTATGATATATTTTTAAACAACCATTTTATGCCCAGAGAAGGCAGGCCTGATTTTGCTAAGAACGAATTTGCTCAAACCCTGCCACGTTAATTCCTGAAGAGGACAACTGTGAAACATATGATGGAGACATATGTAGTATATTAGCAACATTTTTCACATGGCCAAAATATTTTAATATTAGAAGAAAGAAAATGTAGTCCAGAAGGAATTAGTAAAACGATTAGTTACTGAAATAGGACAGAATCTTCTTTGTAGGAGGCTGCTTCAATGTGATGCTGTCCAGTACTTTTGTTTACTGACTAGGTCAGCAAAGTAGGCAGTATAATCCTTGTGGATCACAAACAATTGCATTTAGACAAAGACTGTATAAAGTAGGGACTTTTAAGGATAGAAATTAAATTGGAGATGGTCCTAATGAAAAGAGTACACCCAAAGTATATCAAAGGGAATTAACTGAAGACCGGTGTGAGACAATGCAGTTAAGAGACATAATTCTATTGCAAAATTGCAAAATTACCCTGCAGAAATGTACAGTGCAATGAAATACATAGGCATGATGTTAGACCTTGTTTCAAAAATAGATAGGCTTCATGTGTGTATTTATTTACCAAAGTGTAATATATAACACATAGAAGGTAATTTTTACATTTCCCCTAGTACTTAGTCAGTTCTATTTTCTGTTCTACTTTGGGCATTTATTTTGAGAGATAATAATGTCAGTAAAACAGGAGCTCTTAAAAGCTCCCTCCAACACCCAGACAAAACCCAAACATCAGAATGAGCAGAGACTTAGAAAATATGGTCTCCTGCAGAGAGAAAAATGGCTTCAAATAGATTGGAAGTGACAAAAAATCCAGGAATGGCCTGTTGCTGTATGCCAGTAATCTCCCAAGCACTGGGTTCTATGCTGAAGGTAGGAAACCTCCCAGCTTGTCCTTGAAAACAGGGTAAATTTGGTTTTGATCCTACTGCAGACTAAATTGATGAACAAAGTCACTTCCTGAGTTTTTCAGTCCTGTTGTACTTTCTGTGACCACATATTATCCATGTGTGTACAGCTGCAAAGTGATAGAAAATATGACATTGAAATATGACATTTTAAATTGGAATATGCTATTTTGTCTTTCAATTCAGTTACCAGTTACAACTTATGCGTATCATTGTACCACATAAATTTTGGACTTCTCACAAACATATTTCTAATTATCCCAAAAGACCATGTATCAGCAATATTTTCATGAGGTTTGTTGTCTATGGAATAAGATTAAACTGAACAAAAGCGTTTTTCATTCAAAAAGACTACATCGCTGCCACTGGAATTGACTGTGTGACTGGCTTTGTTGGTTTTTAGTCAGGCAAGGTATAATGGCCAGATTTATTCAACTTGATCATTTCTCTCTATATCTCCACTTAAATATTCAATATTTTCTTAATTCTTTCAACACATGAAAATTAGTAAAAAGTAGGAGTTGGATATCTTTTTGTTACCTTTCAGAATATCTGTAGCAGAGAAATTTATAAGTCATTGAGTGACACTAATTTTATAAACATCGAAGACTTTTCATCAGTTATGTAGATTTTAGAAGGAAAACCATAAAAATTGTCACTGATTTGGAGAAGACAAATGCAGTTACAGAAAGCCTTGTTGAACTGAGGTCTTCTGAAAATGGTGCCAAATACAGGAATGAGTATCCATATTCAAACCATGAACTTTTAGATAATTCTCATAACTGGTCATCAGAGACACTGAGTTCATTAAAGCAAATGCTTATGGGAGGAAAAAAAAAAGGCAGCTGCTAATTCCATGCATTTGCATATCTCCAGGTGCTGCAAGGAGTTGACACAGGTAGCTGACATTAAAGGTTCAGTTAGACTGCTGTGTTTGTAGAGACAGAAACTGCAGTGATATTATAACCACTAATTTTTGTTATGATTTTATCTAAGTTTTTCTTGCTCCTTTCTGTAAACAAGAAGCACAATTATACCCGGGCATTCTCCTTGGAAGTCCTGGGGACAGGGATAGCTGAAAAATTACCTTGTTATAGAACAATTCTAGAAATTCAGATTTAGATTTTCATTTTTCATGTTAGCTTTCAAACTAACAAAGGGATAAATATTTGTTTTAGCTTTTAATTAACACTGACATAACCCCATCAGTGAACGATGCAAATGTTACCAAATGCCACTGCATGAATGAATATGATAGAATAACATAGCAGTGTAAAGTATATTCATTGCCAGCTGAAATTTGTTTTCCATTTAAACAATGCTAAAATGAACTTTTCATAGATACAAATACAATCAAACCGTGAACGTTGCAAATGTTTTCAGTGTAGAGTAAATGGCAGGAAAGCTCAAATGGAAGTTGAGGTATATAATTCCACTCTGAAAATGCAGTGCCACAAAATTTAGATTACTAGTCGGAAACTAATTCTAAATCCCATAATAAATAATCCATACTTTAACCATATTAGAAATAATGTTTGGGGAAAAAAATCCCTCCCCAAACCTTACAACTATAAATTTCTTACATAATTTGCTTTTATAGCAACTTTGTGGGAGGAAAGATAACTAAATAAAGCCACTGAAATATTCATAAGAAATATATTGAAACTACAGGAACATATAATATTGACTTTCAAGAATCTTGAGTTACTCTTTTATCTTTATCACTGTAAGTGGAAAAAAAGAATCATACATGTTATTTATAGACACATTTACTCAGGTAAATGTTCTGTATTCAGAAAACATTGCAGGCTCTATTGCTGACAAAACATCATTGGTGTGTATTTAGCCAATGCAGCAGATACAATTTGGGTAGGATAATACACCATATTTTATTGGGATAACAGGAAATGTTTCCCATTCTTATGGAATAAGCAGCTAGCCCATTCCTGAGGGAAATGCAGCTCCTCATGCATTATTTCACAAAAAGTGGTCAAAGTATTAGCCAAAATACCGTCTGTATTTTGGCATTTTCATGTTATCAGATAACAACATAGGACTGTGTCTTTACGGTATCCTTGACTCCTAAGTAATTATCACTCTCAGCCCCCTATATTGTACACGCGATTTTTATAGCTACTTTACATCTCTAAAGGTTAAGGAGTATACAAACTTTCCAGGAAACCAAGTGGAAATGCCTTTTGTAGCCTGTAACACTTTGAAAAGAATTATCAATAACTCTTATTCTGGATGTCTGCACAAATTTATTGCCTTACAAATACAAATTCTTCATAGCCTTCATTTCCATTTCTATTTTAGGTTAGACCCAGAAAATTCCTCCACAAAAGGCAACTCAAGGTCACAATCCTCCAAGGATATTTTCATCAAATCAATCCTTCATAAAGCTTGAAATGTATAAAAGCATAATTGAGCAAATAAGAGGCAGCATCTCTTTTAACAATTACTTGGCTTCATAATGAAATTGTGCAAACTTGTCTCCTTTAACTCACTCTAACAAATTCATGCCTGCCAGAGTGGAATTTTTCTTTATTTAATTTTGCTAATTTCTCTTGAACAAACAGGGAAAGCAGACGTGGTGGAAGGCGAATGGATAGACAATGCAATAGGCAAACCCCAAAAGGCTGAGGGTAAAAAACAAATAAAATGAAATTGCCAAATAAGTGCCTATGAGTTTTGCATTAGAAGATTACAAAAAAAAAAAAAAAAAAAAGCTAGCAGCCTAACTCTCCAAGCCCAAAGTGAGCAGCTCATAAAAGCATTAACACAGAGGCATATGGGATACACAAAAAGTACAGTATTCCAGAGACATCAACACCAGATGTGTTTGTCTAATAGCTCAAGCAATTAAGATGTGAAGCAGTCTTTTAGCCTCCTTAGCGTTGCTTCCATCTTCATGTTGCTTTGCCTTAATCTGGTTCCCTGGGGTCAATGCCTCCAGCGAAGCTGACAGCTGGGCATTTCTGGGTATATTCTCTTTCCTCATGGCCAAAGCAGCTTATCAGAGCAACTTCCCAGTTCTCAATCTGTGCATAATTAATCATAAAAAGATGAAGTGCCCTTCCATCTTGAGTATTAAATAAATCTGGAATTAACATCTTGTGGGCGTTTATTCTGAGTCACGGAACAAAAGCTTAAGGTTGGATTGTGAAAAAGTAGCTGTCTTTTAACTGATTCTGGCCTCCTATTTTCCTATTGGCATTATTACTTACCTTGTAATACCCTGTTATTCAGTTCAGTGACATGCTTTCCTGGCACTGCAGCTCCAGCCACTCTGAGGAGAACTCAGACAACCAGCGGTGGCGGTCAGCACCCCAAGTTTAGCATGTGAGTTTCAGTCATGGTGAGAACCATAATTCCCTTGTTTTGTCTTTTGCATGTTTTCCCTGATTGGTTAATGTTTTCCCCTCCCTGTTTTATGTATGAAGTCATGTATATTCATTTCCCTTGATTAAGATGCATCAGTTCTAGAAAGTTCTTTGTTCCTCGACGCCCCATTGGATCCTTCCCTAAGTCTCTCCTCTGTGTTGTTCCTATTGTTTCCCTTGCTGTCAACTCCACCTACCTGTCCCTATCCCATTGGCTGAGATCCCTTTCCCCACCTGTTCTGTACCCAGTATATAAGACCCCTGGATCCTCCTACCAATTTGTGTCTTTGTCCCTGCCTTTTCACTGGAATAAGCCTGTGTGGAACACATATGGAGAGTCCTCTCTCTTTACTTCTTCACCTGTGTGCCTGCCTGACAGCGACAGGAAGGTACAGCCCCTTTGGGTGAGGAGCTCTGCCCCTTTTTCATTGTGTGTTGGGCACTGAGTGCCGCCTTCCAGAGGGGTTTCAGCATTGGCCTCCGGGCTTCTTTGTGTTGGCATGTGAGGGGTAAAACCCCCTTCTGCCAGCTCACTGCTGCTGCAAAACCCATCACAATGCTTGTTGTGTACTTTAATTTATACACCACCAATTTCAATACTTTGCCTTTCTTCTGATTTTTGAGATTGCAATTTCCCCTGTCCCCCTCCCTGGACCATGAAAACCAATGTTTCATAACGGCAAATGCTCAGACTAATTCTGGGTAGTAAATGGACATATGTAATACAGCACTGGTGTGCTTAGGAGGAGGTGAGTGCACAGCCTTTACATATGTACTCAGCATCTGAGTGTGCCGGCTGCTCCTCAGGCACAATGGAGATGCAAGAGAAGAGAACAATTATGAATGCGGGGGCTCCTGAGAGGAGGAGAAGACCTCCTATGTACTAGGGGTTCTGTCTCTACCATTCTAATCAATTTACATCTGAGAGCAAGTTACCATGGGTGACATAAGCTATTCCTTTCTTCAGTCAAGGCAAGAAGCACTGAAAAGCACACTACTCTCTGAAGCCTTTTGCTGGTTTGTAAGCAGGATGTCTCTGAGAACTTGATAATCCCCCAGTCTTCATCTTTGACTGAACAGAGCCAAAATTTAGCACTTGGCAAGAATGTATTGGCATATGCTAAAGACCTTGGTGTTCCCCTTTGCTCAGGAAGATGTCTTAGTCCTCTGGGGATAAAATGTAATTTTATTTGAACAAAGATAAAACCTTCACCTATCTCACTTTGTCCACACTGTTACTTAGAAGTTTGTTTTCATGCTTCTTTATTTCTAATGAGTTTTAGATTTTTGTCTAGAATCACGTTTCTAAGCCCCTTTTGCCCTGCTACATGTTCCTTTGTCCTCTGATACCTTATTTTGATGGATCATGTATGCATTTGGAAGTCCTATCCTAAAAACTGCGTTGCATGTTGTAGTGGAAATGTCTACTTTTTGTAAATTAATATTTTTTTGACATATCTGACAAACAGATTGCATAGTTTTATTAGCTATCTCTCTGTAACTCCTCTGCATATTTGAGAAATTTAATGAATTCTGTTGAAGCAGCCTCCCCTGAGTGTTTCCCTTTATTTTGTAAGACTAGAGTAAAGACCAGCCTTGACATCTTGTTAATCTACAAACCCCCCAGACACTTCCCAGTTGCAAGAGATGCTGATGGAGAAGTTATCTAATGTTATTATCAAGAGAGTAATATTTATTATTTTGGAAATCTTCAACAGCAGCATAGATGATATCCCCATCTGCCAACTGAATCTTTTACGAAGGTTTCCTTCAGTCTCACTCACACATTCCTGTATAGCTTTATTTATTTTAGTGCATGAACAAGACATGCCACTGCAGTTTTTTCTCACAGTAACAATGAATTTGTTAATCAGAAGAGAAAATTCCTGAACAATGGAGGAAAAACTCCCATAGGTATATAGGGAGACACCATGGACCTCAATGTCATGAAAAATAAGAAAAAACATCAAATTTATTACATTCAGACTAAAAACATATTTTGCTTATTTTTCATGCAGACATTCCTCACAAGAGCTAATTTCAAAGGACCTTTAGGTAGCAGAGATTGTATATAGCTGAGAACTGATGACCTTTATTCACTGAAAGTGAAGGCTCTCTGTCCATTCACCGCTTGTGATGCAGGATGGAGTCACCTGGATCACCTGAATATCTCAGGCAGCCGTTAATCATGGCTTCAGGCATTTGTCTTGATTATTTTGGACCAATACCTCAGCAATAAAAACAGGACAATAAAGAGCATGAGATGGCATTAAATTTCAGATATTTTAAATCTTAGGAATATTTTAAAATTTAAACAAATTCCCTAATGCTTAACCAAAATGTTATTGATTTCTTATTTTTTTTATCCTAACTAGAAATATACCCCAGATATTTCTCATTGTAGAGAACAGCATTATTTAATTCCAGCTCTAGAAAAAAATAAAGAGAAATGGCTATCACTTTTTTAGTGTTTTAACTCCTATGTTAAAGGATTGCGAATAGTGAAACCCAGAAAGGGGAGTAAATGGAAGCACTGGTGTGAAGCTGTGTATCTACATTTCATTCAAAGGAGGTATTCCTGATTACATGACTTTGACATGTGGACCACTATCTAGAAAATGCTCAAAATGCAGTGCACATTTCCTTATACCCAGGAATTCCTTATCAGTTTGGCAATAATGCAATATTAATATGAAGTGATGCTGGTTGCACTTTGCACTGTGCAGTGCTATTACATCTTCACAATAATATTTGCACAAAAATTAAACTGGATTTCATTTTACAGGAAGGAATATTTTATAGATGTGTCTGTATGCATGTCTAAGCAAAGCACAATATGGGACTTAAGTTTGTTTGTTTTGCACAAATTAAAATCAAAGCAAACAAACTCGTGTTACTGGAATAGGTTTAGATTGTAGTCTGATCAGGCTACAGAAAATTTCAGCTGAGAATATTGCACCTGCCAACTGCTTTTCATATCAGGGAATTAATCAAGCTGACTGTTCAGAGAGTTTTTGAGGATGTTCATTATTTCAGCTATTAATTTTTAAAAGCAGCAAATGTTACAAGTCAACAGCATCCATAAAAATTGATTTATTGTGCAATTTGCCTCATGGTACTGGAAGGAAAGGGAAGGGCTTGCGTATCTACTACTGCCCCTCTCAATTTTGTAAGGCATACAATGCATATGAGTATATAACTTTTAAAGGAAAATTATGTAGCTAAAAATAATAAAACCCTTTTTGCATTGTTTTTTACCAGTGTGGATGGGTAACATTTGAATGCTTGAAAGAACTGCAGAATTTAACATTAAAGAGAATGAGAAGTAAAAGAAATTGCACAGAGAAACAGTCAGAGAGGGGAATCTAAAACCAGTGAGGTCTCACTGTAAGACTGAGTCATCAATATAGTTGTCTATGCTTCAGTCTCAGTGAAATCTATTAAGTGCCATTCTTTTATAATGTGTATTTGGTGTATTTGCTTGTGTGTCCCATAAAAAGATGTTTTACCTCATTTAGGCAAACAGTTAGAGAGAAGGTTCTGTTAAACACCTGACTTAATGAGACTTCTTGCTGCAGACTAAAGTCTGTTCTTGTTGGAGGGGAAAGATACCTCAAATTTAGAAATGTGAGCTTATCAAACACACTAATTCACAGCATCTGAAGTATCTGAAATAAGGCCTTTATGATGCTAAACATGGTTTATAGTTGGTGCAATGCAGTTACCTGGTACAAAAGTACGTCTTGTGAGAAATTTCAGTCTCTTGTATGTCACACCTTCTATGGAGTAGTGGCTAAATTCCTGGTCCTGCTGTGATTTTTTAGAATTCAATTAGGGCTAGGATTCAACCTCTGCTTCTTTAGGTGAGGTAGTACAGCCTTGACTTGAGGGCTTTGTCATTTGCATATCGATGGTAAGAGTGACAGACAGTGAAGATCTCTTCTGTTATTTTATACAAATTAGATTCACTTTGGGGACCTCTCTCTTCCCTGAACAGCAGATATAACATGCTAAGTCCATGCTCCTGTAACACTGATCTCCTTGGAGAGTGCTGCACTTGACCCACTTGTGCTAGGGTCCAAATGGGGAAAAAAAATGAAAATACAGACTAGAAAAACCCAATGTCCAGCTGTTCCAATAGATAAATCCTAAGAGCTTTAGAGGGGAATACAGACTTGTAGTAGAACACAGACCTTTAAAACATTGTACATAATTCATAAGGGAGACATAATTTTCCTGAAAATCTTGATCATCTGGGTAGAGGACATCACACAGTGAATGAAAATGAAAATATTACTAAAGAAATTGTAGATCTTCTCAGTCCTTTAAGATTATATAACTGGATCCGAGCATCAAAGATCTACACTGACATGAGGAGAAGGAAAGACCATATAACATTTTTATAGTGTTTGTCTGCTTGATAGCTTTGCTCAAGAAAATATTAACTTACTTTAGCCTTTCATATTTGAAGTATAGTTCAGATTATGAAATGAATAACATTTCATTTGCTCTGACTGGAGAAATCTGGAGTGTAGAGACCACTATTTGTTTTATAAATCCTTTTTATATTACATATCTAAATATTCCACAGATAAAGAAGAGATGAGAGATCACTCACATATACTATTTAAAAAGAAAAGACAGTGTGGGATGTTATTTCCTGGGCAGTTTTACAGGAGAGAGACATAAAGCAAGTAGGTCTTTTATGCACACATTTCCCACACAACATTTTTACTTCCCATTAACTTTTTATTAATAATGTAAAGTCCCTAAAAAACCCAGAGAACTTAGGGTGTGTTACAAGACCTTTACAGAACCATTGATGTGTCTTAGCTTCTTCAGGCTTTCATACAACCCTTGGGTGGGCATTCAGTGACACCAAAATACACCTATAGGGGGCTTGTGGATTAAGTAATAAGTGGCCAGTCTCCTGTTGGGACATTGCTCTTATCATTATCATCTTGATCCTCAAAAATATTCAAGCTGGTAATGATTTTATGCTACCTACTGTGTAAGATTTCAGCTTCAGTGTAACATTTAATAAAGCATTATCTGTGAGGTTCAGTGGGGCTGTATTGATAAGAGTTGCCTTTAGAAGACTTTGTGAGGCTGAGCAGTGGTGGCTGCGTAACACAAACACAGAAAATAATGAAATAAAAACAAACTACATGATATGCAGAGATAAATGTTCACTCTAACTAATGAAGAAAAATAACAGCAAAAGGAAAAATATTGCAGAAACAGAATGCAAACAAATAAAGCAATAGCAAAGAAGAAAGACAAATAACAAGAGCAAACTAAGAAATGAATAACAAATAATAAAACAATAACAAATAACGAAAAATAACAAACTAGACTTCAGAAGTAATCAAAGTGAGAAGGAAAGTGAAAAGAGTGTATTATACAAAAAGCAGATTAGTGCTACATGCTCTTGGGATCAACAACTCAAATTCCTTGCATAGGCAAAAATGGGTTAGGGAATAGTTTTGTCAGAGCTTTGCACATCACAATGCACTAATTGTTCATCAAGACAGACCTCAGAATGGCTAACATGTGGATTAGCATGCAGATTCATGGAAGGAGTGTGATATGGGAACGCAGATAAGCTGCTTGTGCTTGCCTCAACATTTACTCAAAAATGTATGGAAATAGTTCAAGAAATCCAATAGCCTTTAGATCAGGAATAGATGAACCGTACACATGAATGAACAAATGGAAACAATGTATTCATTTAGGGTGTTTTGTTGGTTTCTTTACCTTTTGCTGTGAAAGTGATGTCTGTTTAGCAGTGGTCAGGAAAAAAGATGAAGGAAATTTCCACTTGTAAATACCATTTCACTGAAATGGAAATAGTTTTTAGGGGTATTCACATCCAATTGATAGTTTGTTCTGGCAAAAAACAAAGCCTGCTTTTTGACATTCTTAGAACAAGATGGCTTAATTTCTCCTTTGAAATGACTAATACTCTATTTTATTATTACATGTATCCACTGTATTTTGAGATAATGCAAAATCATATTACAAGAATAATTTAATGAAAATTAAATGTTTTGATTGATCCAAACCAATTTCCAGTTATTCACTTCACTATTTTCTTTCTCAAAGCAATATCTCTGTCCCAACTTGAAATTAAGAAAAATTTGAAAACTCAATATGCTGCATTAAATACTCATCATCTACATGTAACTCCTATTATTGTGCAGCCTTTAACAATGGCATCTGTAGAGAATAAGCTGTTTAGGAAAAACACCTGGAAAAACATTATGTTTCTTCCACACTTTTTGACCTTGAGGATATGACAAGAGCACACAGAGAAAGGGCAATCTCAGAGGGAGGCAGGCAGGGGAGAAAGCAGCTCATGAGCAAGACAATGTAGCTTTCCAACTGCAAAGAAGCTGTGCATTCTGCTACTGAAGAAGTACAGGAGAGGGAGAAATATCAGCATTAGACCCATCTCCCACTAACCCAGTGGCCAGGGCACTCTTGACAACTGTCTCAGTTCTCATGCCATCCAGAGAGCCAAAACCAGGTCTCATCTGCAAGGGGAGGCATCATGTGCATGCCACTGGAACGGGCACTGCACGTGTGCCAGAGCTGGTGGTCTCAAAGGGGGATTCATGATCCCCTTTGTGCTCCATCAGTTTAAACAAACCTTCTCCTTCACTAGCCACACTGAAATATTCCTTACCTTCTCCCCCAGCTTCCACACCTGGAGGTCCAAGCTATCTGGCACATGATAGCAATGTGCCCACTTCATGCCACAAATTCCTGTCCTTCAGTTATTGCTGTGACGGAAAGGTTATCTCAGAGAGAAAAAAACTCCAGCTGAGATTTTATTACACTGTTTTGTTTTCTGTGTTTGAAATGGTGTCTTGTCTTCACAAAACTTACTCTTTTAAGTCATTGGATTTTAATGACATGAAAAAGCACTGAGCCAGCTGTCACCATATTACAAATGTGACTTTGAGAGCAAAACCAATGAGAGTTTGAATCCACCAGGACTAGAGTTATTGCAGAAAAGGTCTAAGGTCTTCTTTCTACACCGCTGGCTGTGGAGGCTTTATCAGGTTGTAGACAAATATTTTTAAAGCAGTGAGGAAGGCTATAATATCGAAATTATCAAGTAAATTCTGTTTAGATGACCCTAACCAGCCCCAAAGAGAAACCTCTTCCTCCTTACTCTCCACCCTCACAGACATTGGCAGCTTTCTTTTCTGCCTTAAAATGTGGCAAGCTGTTTATAGCCGTGAATAAAGCAAACCAGCCAGGTAGCTAAGGGCATACTGACAGCGAAGCACTCTATTCACCTGGATTGACTGCAAATAAAGAGCACCCCAAAAATGGCTCACTTGGTTTCTGGCTGACCTGAATAACACCAGATTCTGAGGAGGAACCTGACGCTCACCAGCATTATGCCAGTATTGCTGCCTGAGGTCAAAACTCCATTTTGTCAAGGTCTGCACTGTTCTAGAGGGATTTGTCAATGAGAGTATTACTGTCTCAGGTGTCTTTGATCTGTGCTCAAAAGCTCAAATGGCCAGGATTTCAAAGGACAAAGATTCTTGTCTGTGTTTTTAGCAGAACCTATAACTTCTCATTTAGAAAAACACAATAATATTTAAGTATCTTTACTGAACTCTCTTACACTTTCTTTTGTTTTACAGAATTGGATGACAATGTATTGAGGTCAAACGCTGGTTATGTTAACATATTTTGTGCTGAACCAGGATACTAAAAATCCAGGACACGCATAGGTCTAACTCTTTCAATTTCATCACCTTAATTCAAAGCTGAATTCAGCAGGGAACTCATTTTATGATAACTAGTATCATTATAACATAAACTGAAGTTGAAATAAATGTTGGTATGCAGTATAAAAAAGTAAGAGTTCATGCTGGCTTGGGGTTTAGGAGTTCAACGTGGGAACAGACATATTTTATGAATGATTAAAACATCATAATCTTTTATCTTTCTTCACTATTGGGATTTATAATCTGTTTTACTGTAGTTTAGACTTTACACTGATACAACAGTGATGATCACAGATACTATGAATTTTTCTAAATTACTTCTCTGTATATCATATTTCTGTATAATCTGATCTATAACTGTTAAATCAGCCCTAGAGAAGCCTATGTTGTTGGCAGGGGTATCATATAATCATCCTGAAACCAAGGAGGAAAAGATTATTGGAATATGTGTAACAGCTGGATCAGTAAATCAGGTCCAGTCTGGTATATACCATGTTCAAAGTAACCAGTGAATGCTATAAGTAGTGTGTATTTCAGAGCAGCTCTAGTGGAGAGAAGATGCTGACCTTAAACCAGGATATAAGTCTCAGGCAACTACACTGAGTTTAGTGGACTTGGATTCACAGATACAGGTCTGAGACAATTTGATTCGCATGGTATTTCTAACTTCAGGAACAGGGCACAGAACGTTAAAACAGCCTCTGTCTCTTTTATCTTTAGGGGAAATTTGTGCAATGCTGGGTAGGACTGACAGCATGCACTCCAATTTACCCTCTCCGTAGGGTCTGAAGGGTTACCCTTAACCCACTTGCATGGCCACTCTTTGGTGGGTGAACCTTCATGCTCTGTTTAAAGTTCATTTTGGATTTGAGTCAATAGGAAAGGAATGTAAGTTCACTTTGGGTCTGAGTCAATAGGAGAAGAATCTATCAGAGTGCTGGAAGGAGAAAATGTGTTCAATGATAGTTAAATTCATATGGAATTTAGGGGTAGTTTTGGACTTCAAATTCTGCCCAAACCTCAGCTTGTATTAAACATATTTAAATTGTTTTGATTGTCATCTGCTTGATATTTTGAAAATATTTAACCTTTGTTTTTTCCTAAATTGAATCAGAACCAAATTACATGGGGGATTTGAGAAACATTAAAACTGGGGGAAAGTCGAATCTGAAATTAATGTGCTGCTTTACATTATTTTCCTCTCTTTTTTCGTGGCTCTGCCTGCATTAGAACCAATTCTGTGCCTTATTCAATTAATGTCTTCATGACAGCACTCAGAAGTGAAAAGAGTTAAAAACTCACAGGGGAGCTCTAATGGTAATGTGTCCTGAGAGATATTCATTTGGCCCCAGCTGTCCATTTTATTCTAAGTGCTAAATGCTTTAATATACATAGACTATCATTTACATAGCAAGTAGCTATGCGAGATGAATTATTTATTTTGTGACAAATACCTAATACCCAATGTACTGTCAAATACAAAGAACTTCCTTATTTGACCCCTGTGTGTAAATTTGCATTATAGAATTCATTATCTTAGTACATAAGTCACATTGAAGTTATGTGCAGATATCTGTCAGTGGAGCTGCAGATTACGGCAGCTTTGATTTAATGGCACTGTTTGCTGTTATGCCATACTTGTACAGCAAGAAACCTGATTTTTCAGCTTTGTGCCACAGAAGCTGCTCATATATGTAACAGCTGCACTTCTAATGTAAAAAAAAAAAAAAGTAGATGCAGTAGAAAACCAACTCAAATTATGATGAAAATATGAAAATCAGTAGTTTGTATGTGAGAGAAATTGCCCCAGGATTTCTTATGCCTGAATGAAGACAAATCAGGACTTAAATCTTCTAAAATCAAGAAAATAATATTTGCTCTGTTCTTCCCAGGCAATAGGTGACCTGATCTTATGCAGCCAGCTTCATGTTTACATTCCAAAAATGTTATAGAAGTCAGCTTGAATAAGAAATTGTATCGTATCTGATTTGTTGCTCTTATACTGCATACCACTCTGTTAATTCTCACATTAATCTTTGATTCTCTATCATTGGAATCCAAATCCTTACTCACTATTTATTCTAACCATTTAGATAGCCATATTGCACTAATGATCATAGAATGTCACAGAGTAGTTAGACCTATCTCAGGGTAAATATTGTACTGCTCACCTTAGTAACTCTGCCAAATTTGATGTTTGTTATCATGTCCTTATGACAGTTATCAGGGTAGTCCTCAGTGTTTGGTGTAGTTGAGATAAAAGAAAGTATCAGTTCAGAAACATATACTCTCTGAAATTGCATGGGTATACTTCAAAAGATTCTGAGGTATGACTTAATCTGTGTGCAGATCACAGAAAATTGAGATGTTTATTTACATAATTTGTAACCATAAAGCAAGGTTAAAAGGTTTCACAGAAACAGTCCATCTTACACTCTTTTGTACGCTTAGCCTTTTTTTTTTGACATTTGACATAACTTGTGGAGAGAAAGAGTAAATAAAATATTTCTAAACTTGAAAGAGATTTTGCCTGAGATGAAGTCAGAACAGGAAGGTCAGGTCAATTTTTATTGAATCAGTCCAGTTTCCCATCTTCTACTGAGATGCAATTTCTGAAGCTGGTGCCTTCAAGGCTGACTCATTTTAGCAGTTCTGCGGAGAGGGAGTTTAGAGTACCCGAGAATTTTCATTCTGTAGGTTAGAAAGTTGGTACAGTCACAGACTGAACTCAGCCAGAAGGAGTTTATGCCTGCTAAGTGAACTGAAAATTAGTGTTGACCCTGAAAAAGCTCTTCTATAGCTAAAGAATTTGTTTATCTGCACTTTGGCACTTCTTGGATAATGAAAACCTTTGAAACACAATAGGCCAATTAAAGACCTGGTGTGAATGGGCTCAATGCCACTGAAACCAGCAGACTTGTGCCCACTCACACCAGGTTTGAATTTGGCACATTGCCTTTGTCAATGGCAAAACAATGTTTTCAAGAAATTTCCTGGCAGAAGCTATGCTGCATGGAAAATGCATTCATTTAATATGTTTATTTGCATAACAGATCTGAGCTTCAGCAGAGTTTATTATTCATTATGAAATGTCATTCCCCTCCCAGCCAGCAATGAGTTGTACATCAGAAAGGGTAGCCAGAGACATTCAGGAATCAAGAAACATTCTTCTGGTTTTTTTTTTTTTTTTTAAATTGTAGTATTCCCCCTGCTTCTTTCCCCATGATGAAACAACTGGAATGCTGGGCTAAAACCTTCAAAAATAAAAGTTCAGGAACAGATAAATATGAAATCCTATTCAGACACCTACCTGGTTTTAAGTAGTGTTATCTGGTCTCTGGCTCTCCAGCTGATGCTATGTTTGATTCTGAAACACTCTGAAAGAAATTAATGGGACCTCATCTTTTAATAAGGTAGAGATCTAAATATGGATTTATGTGGTTAACTTCAGGCTTTTCTTTTCAAAACTCTTGCTGTAGATTATCAGAAAGACTCATCATTCAACTGAAATATTCCAGAAGAAAGCTTCCATCTGCTGTAGGAGATGGAAGATAGTGTATTTCTGTTGCGACGAAGTTTAATATCCTTTACTACCCTATATAAAATTCTGGGTATTTGGTACCATGGTGTTAAATGGTGAAGCTCGAGCTGTCAGATAATATATATGGACAGATTTCTGAAAGCCCTTAAGGTTAGTGCTATAGCCTTTGCTTCAGCTATGATACAGGGAAATGGAATGACTCAAATGTGTAAAGAAAGAGTTCCGTAGTGTTATGTATCCATTTTATCTTGTATTTACATGAATAATTAAAGTTACAATGCAATAAAATTTTTAGTTTTTATTTTGACCACTCTTGGATGGTCCCTTAATTTAAGGGATATAAAAGAAAAGAAGGTATTTTTGAGAGCTAGAGGCTGACTGCTTAAAGGAGACAATATATCTCCCTGGTGTCTTGCCCTTAGGGGGCAGAAAGTCCCTAGAAAGGTCCATGACTAGTGTGTCCCTTTCCTACTCCAACTAAGTTTTTTGGAACTGCTTATATGAAGGTTTTGTAAAAGTAGCATGTGAGCAGGGTGGTACAAATAGGACTTTTCAGGGAGAAGTTTGAGAAGTGTAGGTTAACTGGAGTTAACATGCAGGTGAGTATGACAGTACATGAATTATAAACAGAAAGCCAGACTCCTAATCTTTTACCTGCAGTTGCAAGGGCCATCTGAGAATGCCTCAAAACATGCCTTTCATTGAGAAGCTGTGTGAACTCTGGTGTTAAGAGTCAAAGGGACATTGCTGTAGGTGTATTGAAAGTTTTCGTC
Organism: Corvus kubaryi; assembly: GCF_017639235.1. Lineage (NCBI taxonomy): Eukaryota > Metazoa > Chordata > Aves > Passeriformes > Corvidae > Corvus > Corvus kubaryi. The sequence continues at coordinate 17,660,447 of NW_024582091.1, forward strand.
TTAGGAATTGTCTAAGATTTGTGCAGGAGAATGTAGTTAAGCTAGGAAACATCCATAACTTCAAAGATACAGGGGGCATTATGTTTGCAGAGTCCTTCAATGATACAGAAACTCATTTGGTTAACAGAAAGTATGTTTGCCAATCCTAAGGAAAGAAAATGGCTTTTGCTGAAAGGGATTTCAGTGAGTTTCAGCTCTGAACAGCACCTGCTGAGATCAAGAACAAAATCACTCTTCCAGGAATGACTGAGGATCTAAATTCAAATGGCCTGATCTGCCTCCCTTGTTTTCTGTTGCAGAAGAAGGTCTGTAAGTGGGAAATATATACATACATTCACATACACAATATGTGCTCACGTGCTGACCTTATACACTCTGGTCTATCCAGCAGCTGGCCTTGTATCCCTGCTCTCTCATCCAAGATGCTGGCATGTAGATACAGTTCAGCTGTTGTTACGCAGGCTTACACACATACTCACAGCGACAAGCACTGTGGATCCTCCCAGCAGCTGGCCTTATGCTCCAAATTTAACCAGTAATTGTAAACTGGATCCCTTGGTATCCCGGCTGTTTCATGTACAGGCTCACACACACTAAAGGGCTTTCTGGGTGGTCCTGACCTATGACCTTACCAGTAGTCAACTGCCAGACCTTACACCCTCCACAGGTGCTGACTTAGACCTCCTGGTCTCTTCAGTAGCAAGTGCTCAGACTCTTTAGTCTGTCCAGTATCTCACCCAGACTTACAGCTGCTCTAATATCTGGCTGCCAAGCTTCTACCCTACTCACCAGCTAGTTCAGCTTTACCCCTTCTCGTGATGACACATCTACATATGATTTAGTCGAGGTGTGGTCTCTCCAGCTTCTGACATTGTAAACACATGACCTGGTCACTGACTCCTGGCTCTTAGACATCCACACACACACACATGGTCACAGAATAAAGAGTACCCTCATTCAGGAAAATATTTAGAAATGCAGTTTCCTGAGAAGACGGGGCAGACTGCAGATCAGATGCGCGGTGTGGCTAGACCTGAGTACTAGCAGCAGTCTGTTTACGTGCTTGTTTCTCTGGTTTATCACCTCATTCCTCTATCTATCATCTATTCCACCTATCAACACTTACATATAAACAAATTTAAGTAGGTGTTATCTGTAGTTAAATAGACAGTTTTCTTGTAAGATATTTTTTGTTGGAAGGTCCTGATTGTCTTGTGGTAGTTCATGGGGTAGGCAAATAGCTGTAAGCGACTGTTTTGACTGACTGCCATGAAAGCCAGGGTATATCAAAGGGGTGCAAGGAGAATGTGGCTCTCTTTTCGATCCAGACAGCATTCTTCTACTGTTTTGCAAGAACAGCAGAAGTCAGAGAATAGCACAGTCATGAAAGAAAGCAGAGGGGAAGGCTGTGGAGAGAAACTGAATCCGATTTTATATCTAGTAGTTAGAAAAAGCAGCACAGAACTGACCATTTTCCAGCAGCTCGGGAACAGAGCACCAGCCAGCATCACCTGCTTGTTTGCTTGTGCTTCTTTTAACATACACTGCAGTTAGAAAAATGTGGCATGATATATTACAGAGCAAGGATCAAAGACCAAGTGAAGTGGAGAGGATGGATGAGACAGAGGAGTTACAAAGGAAGACGATAAGATGGCAAGTCTGTCCCTGAGGTCAGGATATCTGAAGGTGATCTTCATTTAACATCCCTTTCCATCAAAGACCTGTAGTAGAACCATTTGCTACGATAGTGACTGTGCAGTGTGGAATGAGCTTCATGTCCTCTAAAATATATGTTAACACTTAAAATTTCATCAAAAATACACATTGTTTATAGTTCTATGTGGATAAATGCAGGAAAAAAACCATTCCTTTTTATGGTTTTAGAAGATGGCTTGTTTTGAAGCAAAAAATATTTTTCTAAGCCCTGTCTCAGGGGAGTTATTGAGACCATGAATTTTATTTCCCAAAGCTGCATATGCAGATTGTTAAACTCATGTTCTTTCATACCCATTGTATTCAGCAAAGACCCAGGACTGCAAATGTAAGCTTCAAATAATACTTTACCTAATTTTACAGGTGACCACTTTGGCACACATTGACAAATAACTGTCATCATGGAACTTAGGGGTAAAAGATAAAAATCTTTGTGTGCAATCAAATTGTATGAATAAATGAAATCCGTTCCTAAATGAAAACCTTATTTCTAGACCTAAAGATTAGGAATGGGTTTTCATTTGTCTTGGAGGCCTTTTGGTGTTGGGCTTGGAATAGTCTATCTTGCTTAACGTATAGTTGATGGGACTTTTTTTCCAAGGTATAAACAAGAGAAGGATAATTTCTGAAAACTAAGTAATACTAATCAAAGTTGGTGTGAGTTGTTACATGTGGACTCAATTCAATCAAGAATGAAAAAATTCCTTCTCTGGTAAGTATGGGACAATTAAAATAACAAGCTACTTGTTAGGCAATATATTTCATCAATGAATTTACCATTTAATCAAATATTTTCTTTTGTCTTTCTTTAGTGTATCATTGCAGATTTTTCCTATATTTCCCAAGTTATAATCTTAATGGATCTACTAAGATATGATAGAGTAGATAATAAATTGAATATGCAATCATTTCATCCCAGTTGTTCTAAGTCTAGAACAGTAACTCAAAGGTAGGGTCTCTAACGTGGTAAGATGTTGAGAATAGGCAGCAGTGACAGATACGGACTTGGAATTTCTCTGGTATTGTGGTGTCATCCTTCCTAATACAATTCCTGTGTCACTGGACTTCATTCATTCACGACTTCATGTCAAGTTCAGTTTTACCATGATTTCCTGCTAGATTATCACATTACTGCCCATAACTTGTCTGAAATGAGGATCCACACTGAATGTGCGTTATCCATTTCTATTTTACTAGAGTAATCTCTCAGGTTTTACCATGAATTTATGTTCCATTGGGCCACTTCCTTGCAAATACCAACATTCTTCTCAGTCTATATTCTTTATTATTGAGTCTTATATATCAGCAATAGATATGTTAGCAGCATATTTTCTTTTCCTGATGTCAAATTATTAAATGACTGCTCTAGTATCAAACTTTCTGCTCAGGTCTTTGAGAAAAGTAGTTTCATGGGCTAATGATTTATTGAACATCACATGATCTTTCTCTGCTACGTTAGCAGTCTTTGTTGCAGCAGGGTCATGATGCTCAGCTCAGGGTGGGGGTGGAAACGTGATGCTTACATGCATTTTTTACTGACTTTGAAAAAGGATCACTATAAAGCTCCTTTCATGAGAAAACATTCCTTCCCTCCTCTGGTCTCCAGTCATTCACCATGGAACTTACTGCAAAACTTGTCTTTTGGAAGCTGGAATGTTATTTAGAAGAAAACACAGTGTTGAGTAGGATTATTATCCATGTTGAGTCTGCCAGGTCCTGATTTGCTTGAGATGTGATCACAGTTGTAGAAAGGGTGCTGCTGCTATTTGAATTGATTAGATAGTCTTGGTTTGTTGTGCTTTAAAGCTTATGTCAATGTTATACAAATATGTAGACAGATACTCTTTTAGGTGGTGTTTAAATCAAAAGAGAAAATGAAGAAATAATTAATCTGCAATTTTTTCTGGGTAATTTTTTGAAGTTCTAATCATGAACTGAAAATTAAGATGTCTCTGCCTTTCTGTAAAGAGTAATGTCAATATGCTCCAAAAATATTTTATGATAAAGAGAAAAAATATTTTAATAAAGGAAACATTTTTTTATTTCTTTACTAATTTTCATATTTCAAGATTCCTATACCTATCAGAGTGAACAAAAAAACAGAGAATAGATTTTTAGAAGCATGCGAGGTAGTATTCATAAATTCATGTTCTTTTCATGTCAAGTACACAAATTAAAAAATCGGAAATATATCAAATTGAAAATGGGTCTTGTAAAACACTTAGACATGAGTATAATGATATTCACACTGAGAGTTGCACCAATGAAGTTATCACACCTGTAATCCAATATAATGAAATTGGCATTAAAACTCTGAGGAAATAAATGTAGTGTGATGCAGGAAGAGAAAGAGCTGGAGAGAGATGGAGAGAAAGAAGGAGTTCTGGACATTAGAACTTATAACAAACATGAGTTTTGTAGTTTATAATGTGATTGAAATCCTTTTCTTTCCCTCTTCTTTGAAATGTGATTTGCTAAATGTCTGTTGCCAGCTTGTAGTAGTTCCTACAATGTATTGTATCACAGTTCTTTTGGGAGGAATGCTGGATGCTGCAAAATAGTATTCATTTGGCTGCTTAGTTTTCAATTAAATGGTGCAATATGAACTGTAGTAACACAGGCAGGCGGATGGTCTAGATGAACCAATGCTGTTTCAAACAAAAACGTTTGCCATTCTGAACACAGCATATAAGCCAGATGCTGTGAATAAACGTTCTCTTTTTATAGCCAGTTAAATCAGCACTTGTACTGCTGTAAAAAATTACTGTAAAGGAAATTGTATATATGGGAGACTTACTCTAAACAATATTTCAGGAAAATGTAACACAGATACATAAATGCATGCTTAGTTTAACTTCTTTACAAAGATGAAAACAAGATAATGTATTTTATAAACAACTGAGTAGGAAGAGTACAAGGAATTTTTTAAAAAATGCTTGGGAAACAAAGAATTATCCACTGTAATCAATCCATCAGGCTTCAATTATGACTCTCAAAGGACTTATTAGTCAGAGCAAGACCTCCTTAACAGCCTCAAATAAATGCGTCAGTCATAAATTTCCAGAAACCTTGACCGTTCACTCTAAATGTTCCCCTTGTGTGAAATGATTCCTTTTCTTCTTCTAGATAATTCAGTGAGCATAATGCTCTGGGTAAATATGTCTATCTATAATTCTGGGGAAAAAAAAAAATCAAACACATAAGTGATTATAATGGTGCGAAAACTTAGCATGTTTGCAAAGTTTCCTCTTACTTGTCCTTAAAATCCACCAGAGTGCAATGATGGATTACAATGGAATAAACTTGAAAAAAATTCACAATGCAATCCAGTTTTGAGTGTAGAGAGGCAGCCTGACTATACTGTATACCCCAAATTTTAATTTTAGAGGTTGTGTTCTCTGTAGTGTGTCTACAACACATAAGCATTATGGAGCTAGACCAGAACATGACCGATCCCAGCAGCAAAGGTCTGTATTAGGCATGCGCCTAAGGGCTTTCTAAAAGCAGCCCTGATTTTTCTGTGCCCACCTCTCCCTGCCACGCCTCACACATACATAGAATCATTCATGTTAGTTAAAAGGAAGAGATAACATCACTGGGAGTTTCTACATCTCATCTCAGCAGGTAGTCACCCGCAACTTGAAGTGAAAGAAGCTTTCATGTGGTCTGGCAAGAGATGTCCGCTATCTACACCATTCATATGTAGGGCCATGTTAACCCTTTCTATTCAAGTAAGTTTGCTGAAAGACTCTCTGGACCAAAATTAGTTATCTCTGCACGGTTCTGTATTCCTCTGTGCTAATTCACCATTAGATTCCCTGTGTTTAGCTTTATGCAGTGGAGACTGAAGATCACTTGGTGCAGAGCATGGAAAAGGTTTACATAACCTGGAAAGTTGTTTGACTTCGTCTTGGGTACCAAAGCCTAACAATGTTGTCTATATCACTGAGAGCCGTGAGGTCTATGAGCACATGCTGGCCTTGGCTACTCAGTTGGGATCTGGATAAGCACCTCTGTCATTTACCTCAGCTCTCTAAACGGTCCCAAAACAGACCTCAATTCAGAGTAAAGCAAATATGTAGGGTAAAATTGAACTGTTCAGATTATAATTCCTAAAAACAAAAAGTTATGTCAGTATTCTGCTAGACACTCCTTTCTGCCTTTATAATGACATAAAAACCCCTTAGAGTAATACACTGATGTAATTTTTGATATGTAATGGTTGTGCTGGATCAGATTGAACTACATCAGTAAAATTATCCTCCCAAAGCACTTTTTAAATTATTGTGAAGCCTTGACACATTGCAACTTAATCTCTCAAATGAAGACCTCCCTTCCCACACCGTCTGTTAAATAGTAAAAAGAAAGAAACAAGAACTGCCTGATAACATTTGGAGTGAAATTTTGACAAGAAAATCTTTCCAGTACATGTGAAATACAGATGCAGCTAACCTCTCCAAATCACAGCTCTCCCATAAGTTTGGGGGAAGCAGAATTTACTGTTTGTTCATCACCCTGTGACAAAGATCACAACAGAGGAATTTGCTTCCCAGTTGGTGTCAGAATAGTTCTGTCTCCATAGACTTAGCAGTGAAGATAGGATTTTTCTTTGCAGCTTCTTTCTGTGAATGAAGAAGGAAAAATACTAAAATTTACTTTCAGATATCACAGCAAAAGAAGTAAAGAAGTAGGGGTAAGAGAAATAGCTCTTTCTCCCTTTTGCTCTTATGTCAGGGAAATAAATTTTAATCTTTATTGTGTTCCTGTGCTTTATTACATCCAATCTGATTTCTTATATCATAGGAAAAAGGTTTTGTCATTTTCCTGTTGTTGAGATATGATTCCTTTAATTATCTGAGACTGCAACTTGCCAGCTTGTAACTGATCTCTTCCCAGGGGTTTCCCATGATGTATGGTGAAGGCGCTTCCTTGACCCAGCAAGCCCTGGGAGTTTTCATCTCCTCCGCTGCATATGAAATGTTCCTCCTGCTGAAGTGAAGCCCATACTTGGACAATTATTGAGTTAGCAGTGCTCATCTCCAGGATTTCACCCAGGACCTAGTCATATTTATTATACAGGCTTAGATCTTGGCTCTTCTATGCTTTGTGGTTGTCTACATGGATGCTCCTTCTGCTTTCCTGGTGCATTAGTTTTTGAAAGACATTTTAGCCACCCACAGATTAATATAGAAACTCATATATTAGTTTGCTACCTCATGTTGTAAAGATGTCATCAGCTCACAAAGGGCTCCCAAACAAGCTTTACTGGCTTACTGAGCTAATAAAGAATCTATGATGATAGAATACTATGATGATAAAATACTATCGGATTCTTTATCTCCCAGACAAAATTATGTTTTGGTCACTGTGACTGTTTATTTCCTGTGTACCACACTTCTGGCCAAGAAATCTATAGCTGAATTCTGGGCAGTTCCGACCTTGTGCATAGTGGAGTCAGAACTTCATAAACCTCAGAAAAAACTTTCTAATTTCTCTCTTGCTGTAAATAGGATGGTGCAGATGCCTAAGAAGGTGAACATTTTTTCCTTTCTTGACTTTGATGTTACCTATGAAGGATGTGAAACTTTATTTTCTGATCTAATAAATGCCTTATTCTGAGCTGGAAAGCACATCCCTGACTTGGTTGGCACTTAATTATTTAAATTGGCTAGATTTAGGTTTCTTTCCATATCAGAAAGTTGTTGTTTAGGTCTATATCATTTTACACCATTCAATTAACCAGTGGCATTTAACATTCTGGGACATTACAAACTTACTGTCTATAATTTAAATGACCGTTTAACTATTAAAAAAGCCCTATAATTTATGGGGCACACTGATACCAGAATTATAATTTTGTGCCCTTTCCTAGGTTGTTCAGCTAATCTTGAAATTTTAATACAAAATAGAACCAAAATTTTGAAGACTAATAAGAAAATATTATTTCAGATGAATGATCCTTATATCTTTGCATTCTGTTGCTTTAGGAAAAGTTAGATCCCAGCAATAACAGTACAACCTTTCTAAAGATCTTCTTTTTATTAAAAAAATACATATTTAAGTGCTTTTCCCATAATCTGTGATTTTTGGCAGCTTCTTTCATAGGTCAAGATTGTCTTACTCATTTTGGGTAGTTTGTACTGGGTCTGGCTGGTATGGCGTTAACCTTCTTCATAGGAACCTGTATGGGCCTGTGTCTAAAATTGTTCTGATAGCACATCAGTGTTTTGGCTACTGTTGAGCAGTAATTTTGCAGCATAGAGGCTTTCTCTATTTATCCCTTTGGCTGCCACTGAGTAGGCTGGGTTCCATAAGAAGTTAAGAGGGGACACAGCCAGGATGGCTGACCTAAATTCGTCACGGTAATATTGCGTGCCATATAACATTGTGCTCAACAGTGAAGTGGAGGGGATAGATTTTCCCAAAATTGTGCCTGTTTTGGGACTGGCTGGGAATGGTCTCCTGCTGGGAGTTGGTGAGTGACTGCCTTTATATCCCATGCTTGTTTTTCACCTCTCCTTCCTTTAGTTATGAAACTGTTTGCATCTTGACCCAAGTGTTTACTCTTGCTTTTACCATTCTGGTGTGAGTGTGGCATAACTGATCATCTGTGTTGGTGCTTAGCTGCTGACTGGGGTCAACCCATATCCTTACATAGACCTATTTTAGCTGACTGGTAGAGCCTATGAATGTCCTCATATTAAGGAAAAAAAAACCAGTGACGAGCTGACTTCTGAAAATTGCAGAGGAACTGAATGTATTTCATCAGAGTGTAGATGAAGTGTTGAGGACATCACCGGCCTTGATTGTCTTAATTGTTAGTGTAGCACCCGGCCTTATTTTGAATCCAGACCAAATAGCAGCTGCAAACAATTTCAAGGCAGAGTTCAGGAACGGCATTAAAATATGTGTTACTCCTGCAGCTAGCTTTCAGACTCTCTGTTAGGCTGAATATGAAGCTTGAGTAGTAGGGAGGTGGGACATTCTTTGCTGGTGAATCTCAGTGTCAAAACCAGTCTGGGAATGCTTGATTTACTGATGTATGTATCCTCATTGAGTCGAATTTTCCTACAACATGAACTCAATAACTGAAATATTTGCAGGAACTGCAATTACTGGGGAAAATACCAGGTTACGATGCAAAGCTTATTTAAATAAGTTAAAGATTCTCATTCAGACTAGGACTTAAATGTAGAATCCCCATATCTGAGGTATGATGTGATTATTGAATTATTTCAAAGTGCTTCTTCCCCCAACTCAATTTTTGATTGAAAAAAAAAAATCATATTGAAGTCAAATGTAAATACATGTATTTAATTCGTTTGTCCATAAACAGAACTTATTTTCTAAGGAACACATAACTATAACGTCTACTCTCTTGACTGGGAGAAAAAAGGATTATTTTTACTTAATATCAAAAGCTGATAGTGTAGATAGCTACACTTAAGCATTTTAGGCATGTACTGGCCATGATTCATCTTTCTTTGATGAAGCAAATCATCCTCCAGAAGGTACTATTTTTCCCTTCAGTTATAAAGGTTGTTTAGATGCTTAGTATATATAGAAATCTACATTGTAGATGTCTAAAAAGCTAAGATGAATCCCTCAGTACAGGTTAATTCATTTTTTACTATGCAATTTAAAAATAATCAGGTTGTGAAAACCTGACTGCGTAAAACCTGATTATCATACCCATGTAAACTGAGTCTGCTAGATATAGGCAATTTTGCAAAATGTTCTTGGGCTGTGAATTCATAATTTCAAAAATATGTTGTCTTGACAGCCAGAACTGGGCTTCTAATTCTCTTCGTAGAACAAGCTTAGTGAAGATACTCCAAGAAGGATTTTTTTCTGGATCCATACATGTTACTTCTAGGGATGATAAAATGCTAATAATTTTTGTGATAAATGAGAATATCACATGGGGTGTAGAACATGACTGACTCATTTACCACAACAGCCACAAGGCCTGTAGAAGGTAACACCTTCAAATTTCTAACATCAGAGTTGCATTGGCAACGGCAATCTCCACTGGAAAGGCCTTATATATTGTCATTGATCCCAGCAGTCCACAAAGTAATTTGAAGGTATGATATTCAGTTCAATAGGATTGGTGCAGTTCTCCCAGATAGAATGCAGCCAGTAAGGAGGTGTCAGGGGATCGGGTATAGGAAAAGATGTTTTAATAAGTAGCCCAGTACAGAAGGATTATTGCATTACTGGCTTACCATAGCCTGAATTTGAAGGTTATACTACAATGTCTCTACCAGCTTCATAAACTTAAAATTGAGGCAACTTCACCACAGATTACAGCCTAAAAGAAACCATTTTTTACATGCAGGTTGTGAGCATTGAAGGCTTTACAAATTGCAGTACGTTCAGCTCAAATTTTTCCAATCAATGGAGCATTTTTCTTGTGCATTGTCAAGCTTCTACTGTAATTACAGTCCACATTACATTTCTAGTGCTTTTTGCATGCCTATAAAGTCAGACCCTTCCAGTAGTATCTACTGATTTCATAACCATCTATCATAGCTTTCTTTGTGGCTGGCTATACCCAAGGACTTCTAAGACTTGCGATGTTCAGTGCACCTGCCCAGTGGCACAGCTCAGTGGCACTGAAGTTTATTGACATTTCTTTTTGCTGTTATGCAGCCCTGCTCTGTAACATTTACTCTGTCAATTACATTCATTTTGGTATTCATAGTCAATTCTATCTCTGTGTGACTTTAATTGTATTTCACTAAATTAAAGAGGCATTATAAAGTTGTTACCCTTTGATTTTGTAGCTTTAATTTCATTTTTCTTTAATCTTTGGAGCGCACTAGATTATCAATTAACATAATAAAACAGTCACTGTGGAATTTAATAACAATACTGGATATTCTGTGAAGTGAACCAGCCCATTTAATGTTCATAGCATGATGGCAGCATGTGCACCAAGTAAAAAAGTAGCCAAAATTCTACTCTACACTTCTATTTTATCTCTATACATGAATGAGGGTTTTGAGGTTATTTTAAGGAGTTGTTTCCAATGATTGTGGACTTCTTTTGAATGTTTTTATATTCTAAAGTTGTAAGAAATGTGCAAGATCTTAATTGTTCAAACCTTTTTTCATTATAGAAGATGCAGTCACTCTTATTGGTAGGCAGAATGAAGTCAATTGATATTTTAGCACTGTCTTAGAGGGCTCCTTTCAAAACAACCATCTCCGCCCACTTTTTGGGGCTTAGAGCTTCCTTCTTTCCAGTGGTCGAGACCTCCTGGCCTGTTTGTAATACTTGCCCTGGAGAGACCAAGGAACTTTATGTTTTTCCTGCAGGTGAGTTTGGCTTCTGTGTTACTTCCCCTAAATTTTCTGCTTTCTGTAGGGAAGCCAGTATTACTGGTGCATACTATGCATTCATGAGCATGTAGGGGAAAATCAGGTACAAAACTGTCTCTTTCTTCTGTCTCGGTCTGCATAGGGAGGCCAGACATTTTAAGTGCCAGGATTCTAAGCATCTACATTTTAAATATCTTAGTGAAGGTTAGATGTTTGTAGTAGGTTTAGCCTCCGGAGTTATATGAAAGCCAACAGGAAGGGAGAAGGTTCTAGAGTTACAGGTCCCTTTGTAGTACTCCAAATATTTCTTGTATTCAGTGATTTTACTGAAAATTCAGAAACTCATCAAACCATATAAAATACACTCTTCAAAATATCTTTTAGGAGCATCAGACAACGTGAAGAGATGCCAATAACTACCCATGCATAACAAAAAATATCAATGTGGCCACAGACATAATTATGAATGTCAAATTGTTGCAATTACCTAATGATTTCTGAAGAAGTTAAAGAAGTGGGAGGGAAGGATACAAAGCAAAGAAGAGTGGAAAAATATAAAGAAAAGGAGAAATGTAAAAGGAAGACCAACAAACAAACAATCAGTCTACATATTCACCAAACCAGTGGTAGTCCATCTGCATTTCTGATAAAGAATAGAAGTTCATTGTTGCAACAGTACAGTATTTTCTGAGTCACTGTTAAATATTTCTCATGAACTTTAGCACAAAACTTTCTAAGAAGCTTTTGAACAAACACACACAAAAAAAATCAATCTCTTTTATTTGATTTTTTTCTATTTTTTTTTCTTTTTATTATTTATAATTTGGTTGAATTCAGGAATACTGGATTGCCTTAAATTTGCCTTTTCTTCTGCTTGTTGTCACATTCTATCTACAACAGAATTTTTTGGGAAGAGAAAAGCCTTGGTGATCTGAGATCCCCAGAAGTTACCTATACCACCAGTCCTGCTGGCCCATTTTCCTGATTCTGAGTGAGTCACTGACAAAAAGTGGTGACACTGGCCAGTGACACTGTGACACAGACTGCAGGGTCAGCAGAGCTGCACTTCCCTCCACCAGGTTTCACCCGCTATAAGAAGCACAGGGCTGCCAGACAGAATGGAGTCCATTTAACGTGTGAAGGTGGGGAGAGAGATGTGAATGAGAGATCCTCTTCTGCAATATTTCTGTTAAAACATGTCAGTTGTTTCCCCTCCTCTGTTAACACCAAAGCTGATCTTAAACATGCTGCATTCCAGACACCATGTGCTTTCTATTTGTATTCATTGCAGGTGACACTAAAACTACTGCAAATAATTCAGGTAATTGACAAACCACAGGGGCACTTAGCCTGTTCATTGGCCTATTTTAGGCTGGCTCATCATCACCATTCTAATTGATGACAGGTCTCTAGTTTTTCACTTGCCAGCCTGTAAGACAAGGAATATTAATAAAGTATTCTGGCAGTGGGAATGTTGGAACTGTTTCCAGCATTTTGAAAGCAATGAGCTCCTCCGCCCCCAGCCCTGCTGCTAATGCACAAGTGATGTGGTAGGGAACTTTTTCAGTATAAGAACACTCTCTTTTCTCCATTGACTCAGCCCTTGCAATTACCCACATCCAATGGGACCATAGATTTTTAATGTAAAGCCGTACCCTGCAACAGGTTGTTATTAAAAATTAATGCCATCAAAGTAGCTGACATCTATATGAAATAACAATATAATGTTAATAATATATATATAATGTAACATAATGTCTCACTTATAATAAAGAACATTTCAGAAACTGAGATTGGTTTTATTTACTGTTTACCACTGCCCTGTTCCCTAGATACTCAGCATTAGTATTTATTAGTAGGAGAACATACATCTGTGTTCTCCACTGTGCTTTTTTTCTGCACAGACTCCCCATAGAAGCCATTTTCTGGCCCAGATTATTTCACTATCTGACTGGAACACAGATAATAGAGAGCACTATACAGTATGCAGAGGCAGAGAAGTCACAGGGCTGCAGCAAACAGAGGAATCTTGGACCCATTAATCAATAGTTTGTTTAATCCACTTTCCTAGTCCATGGAGAAAAGTAACTCACTCCATCCTAAAAAACCTTTTAAATAGTGCAGCTGCAAATACCTCCCTATTTCTTCCTACTGACTATGGAGGGAATTATGACAGCAACCTCAGCACTGTCCATCTGACGTTCGGTGAGATGCAGCGCGCTTGCAGTGCTCTCGTTTCAAGTGCTTCCTTTTGACTTATCCAACTCGGCACAGGGACTGCAAAGTGACATGGTGTATTAGGCTTCACTGCAGTGGCAAGCTGTACTCTAGCTATCACTTTTTGTCCTGTTTTGTCATGCAAGGACTTTTCAGCCAAATTAATGAGGAAGAGAAAAAAGGCTCTATAAAAAGAGAAAAAAGGCTCTGTCTTTGGAAGAGTCTCTATACTTTTCCTTGGAAAGGAGGCTATTCCCTTGTCAGGAGACCTGAACTGGAAATCTCACAAACTTCTATTTCTTGTTGGATTCAATGTTGCTGTGACATTTCAACCGGCTTGGGTGGTGGCAGGGGTAGAGTGATTCAGTTCTGATATTACTTTTGGCCCACCAGAGAAGTTCAGTAATTAGTATTAGTAAGTTAATAATAGTTAAGGCCATTATTCTACTTGCAGAGATAGGTGCCAGATTTTATAAAGCAAGAATTGAGTTTCTGAACAGAAACATTCTTTTCAGTCTGATTTAGCAAAATGTAGAAAGTAACTTTGCCCTCCATCTACTTTTGCTTCTTTGACTTCTGTTATGCAGAGCTGAATTTATATTTCAGAACTGTAGCCTGAAGACCACCCATGTGGCAAAGAAGTCCTCTGTGCCATTTGGCTCTGTGTCTGTCAGGGATAATTGGTGATGGAAAAGGAAAAGAGTTAGTGTTGGTTTTACTTAACACTTTTCTAAATCAGGCCTGGAAGGGGAAAAGTACCAGTGAAGGAGGGGAGCACAGAAGGGAATGCTATTTTATTCATTAAAAATCAATGTCTGGAGTTTAAACATGTCGACAGGCTGAAGCTCTGTTCTGTGAGATGCTGAGTGCCCTTCAACCCCTTTGATGTTAGTGGTAACTCAGAGCTCCATGGGATTGAACCCTGCAGATTCTGTTGAAGAAAACTCACAAAGAAGAAGGATGCTCTTGGATTTTCAGCTGAACTCTATTTCTATCCCTCTCTTTCTGTCTCCTAGATCTAGATCTATCTAGATGTATGTGGTTAATTAATTTGAATTAAAGACATGCATACTAGAAGATTCAGTGTGCAGTTCAGCATGGTGTCTTTTCAGTTCAAATGCATGAAAGGAAATGGCTCATTTCTCAGAGACATGCTCTTGTTATTCCATTGGACAACAAGGGAGGCAATGCTTGTGTAATCCAAGCTGTTTGCTATGTACTCCTGTCTTGACACATTTTCCTGAATTTGGCAGACAACTCCTGTAAATAAAGGAACTTCTGGAAGTAAAAGGAAGGTGGAATTTGATCCCTGAGGGATTAATGACCTAGTTATTTTTGAAAATATGAGGCATCTGCAGAGAGAGTTCTCAAATTATTCCTTGCAGCAATTCTCACACACCATGGTAAGGAATTTCATAAATACTTTACTGATTGCCTCAGTTTTTTTATCATTATGCTATTTTTTGTGAATAAGTTGCAAAATATAGACTTCTCTGGTCCAGTGTTTGACCATGCTCGTTGTAAATCCTTTTCCTTGTATCAAATATCCATGGCTTCTCATCCTTTCACTGGGAATTGCTGGAAAGGGCTTGGCTTTATATTCCCTACATCTACCCAATAGGTAATGGTAGAGTACAATGGCACAGAGAGTAACAAGATCAGGCTGTTTAACAGAAGCTGTGCAACTTCATTGGTGCACAGGTTTTGTTTTGGTTAAACCCTGAAGTGCATCAGTATTTGGGGGGAAAACGAAAAATCCTTTGAGGAGAAGGATCATCTCCATATTTTCTGTCTGAAGGTGAGACTACACCTGCTCTGCCAAGCAGTGCAACCCAAGGGCCTAGTGTTTGTGGTGCTGTTGAGTTTGCAATAGATGTCACAACTGTGCTTGGTCCTTTCAGAGGACCAGGTGGTAAATCCCTAAGTGGAAAGGGCTGTGTACACTGCTGCTGCACAGACAATTACATATGAGCACGCTTGGGTAAACATGTACACACACGGTATAATTTTAGTATTTTACATAGTGCGGACAGTGATCAGATAATCTACTGCTGTTATGTTGTGTTCTTAGTGAATGTTGAATTTTTACTTTGTTTTTTAACAGCAGAATAAGTGACTCTGTGCCTTTGATTTCAGTATTGGTGAAATCAGGGAGAAACAATTCATGTTTCTTATGTGAACTAATTGCAAGCATTTAAAATACTGGATAAAAGTACTTAAAGGATTCCCATGTTTCATGTGGAAATGATTGTTGGGTGCTAATCTGAGGCTTATACACATTTTATATTTAACCTCTTATTAAACAGTCAGAAATCCCTCAGTTCCTTTACTATCAATACTCAAGTGCCTTTTAGTGGCACTGATTTCTTCAATTTCCAATGAAATCAAAAGAAAGAGAGCCATTACAGGAAGCCCTTTGAAGGTGATACCGAGAAGAATAACATAATGGTTTTCAAAGAAATTTCAAAGGTTAAATATGTGCATTTCCACAGCTCACTACTGTATTTACTCTAAAAGTGACTTCTCTTGGTAGATTGATTTCCCTTCTGAATAATGTAATGTGGGGTTTTTAAAGAATCCAGCAAAAAATCCCTTTAATTCAGTCTGGACCAATAGGCACCAAAATCAGTAGCAAAACTCCTACCAAGCTAAATAGAAACAGGTCAAAATGCTGTGCAATCAGAATTCCTCACCATAAAACAGTCTACCCCTCCTTTCCATCCTTCCCTGCTTTCTCTATGTTTTTATATCAGCTGTATGATCAAGTGATGGAGGGAAGGAAAAGTTGACCCTTATGCTAACTGAAGAAGTCTTGGCTGGAGCCAGCTGGTCTGCAGCATCTTTGAAAACAGTATGAGAATGGAATTTTGCATAAGTCATCAAGATTGAACACTAAAAGCAAATATATTTGATCATGCAAATTCAATAAAGAGATTGAAATAGGAAGAAAACAAAAACTGCAAAGTCTAATATAATCAACTGAAAAAGGTCCAACACCTGAAATGGTATGAAAAAATATGATCACATTTAAAATTTTTTATTAGAATAAGCCACATTTTTTTATTAACATGTAATTTTCACTTAAAAAGTTCATCTGCAAATGTCCTCTGAGAAATACTAATGGCATACTACCAAATAATCCATTTCATAATCATTTGGGGTTTTTCTCAATCTAATCTTCAACTCAGACTCATTAATGAAAGGATAGTATGTGGGTATTGCAATGAAGGGGAATTGTCCTGCTAAGTTAGTGAGCAGCAATACAAAATGAGAAGAAAACTGTGAAATGGAAGATGTGAAGAAGTGGTAGATCTGGATTTGTTTGGTTTTTTGTCTTTTTTTCTGTGAGAAATGGAGCTCATTTATCTCAACTCATAAAGGTCAGGGGAAATGGAAGCAGAGCAAGAATATGTCTGTGCTTCTGTGGGTGAATACAACTATTTTGGTATTTTGCTTCACCTCAATATTATTAGGAGCTTAAAGTCTTGGAATATTAACACCTCAGTAATTAGCTTCCAAAGGAACAAAGAAAGGCCTTAAAGGGAAAAAAAATGTTATTGATAGGCAGATTCTTTGTTTTACCCTGGATGAGAAGTATAAGAAAACTTTAATGTCAAATCTGCCCATGGTCTGCCTGTTACTGCCACATTCTGCAGGCTTTTGTTCAGTCATGGACTGCTGCTTTTGAGATCAACCAAAGTATAACTTGGGGTTTATGTTGGATTATTTACTTATTTATTTTTGTTAGAGAGCTGTGTATAGGGACAGCTCATCTTTCCCAGGTATGATTGTTAGGGATTGTATTGGGTCTGGCTGTGATGGAGTTCATTTTCCCACAACAGCCCTCACAGCGCTGGTTGCTCTGGCAGCTAAGAAAGGTGTTGTTAACACACCAGTGTTTTAGCTGCTGCTGAGCAGTGCTGGCCCAGCATGAAGAAAATTAATATAAAACTTAAGGAAGTTTAGACAAGACAAAAAGCAAATTCTCCTAGAAGACAATAGAACTATTCCCAGAACACAGATACAAGGTAACTAAACTTGTACTAAACACAGCTGTATACTAGACTAAACTTGTACTAAATGTGACCAAACATACTGAAACAAACTTAGGGAATCCTTACTTTAACCCATAAAAGTTTTAATAGCTTCATAATATCATGACAAGCAATATAACCAAACAAACTTGTTCTGTAAGAGATGTGTGAATAAGAAATTATTATATCATTTATTATTCATGAAGAACAGTAAATTATTCTAATCACATTTTCTGTATTATGAAAATTGTAAAAAGTGGTGCTGCAGGCAAATGAATGGCCATGGAAAGTGTGATCATTCATTCCAATCTTTTTTTAATAAACTTTATTCAAATTAAAGGAAAAAAAAATAATTACAGGGAAGCCAGTATCTAAAGTCTATGTCAGTGAAATGACCTCATGCTTTAAAAGGATATCAGAAGCCTCTTCAGAGCAAAATAACTTGTCTAGTATTAAATATTTAGACCAGGTCCTGAGACAGTAACACCTATCTTCAGTAAGTTGATTAAAATGCTTTGAACTCCAATACCAATTAAATATACTTTGGAACTCTTCACTTTGCATAGTCACAGCTCTATTTTGAGTAAATGTGTACACCAGAGTCCAGTAAAATACAGTGAATGTGAAAGCTTTATTTTTATTTAATAAGTGGAAAGATAGATCAATGGCTTGGTTAAATGAAGCCAGGTGAAGTTTGACCTTCTGGATGTTAATAAATGGGGTTTAATCTAAGTGGGTACTTTTGGTATTTTATAAAACTTTAATGTGTTGAAGAATTTGTGTCTCAGCTATTTTAAAAGAATTCAAATGTTATTTCACGTATATACACACTGGACAGATGTTTAAAAATTCAGTTTTTATGGAATTTTATGGTTATTATTTTTCTTTTTCTTCTAGATTACAGAAAACAGATCCTGTGCTGAAAATCAGTGCCTTCAGAGAAGAGAGAGGACCACTGGAAAACTCCTTGAGGACTTTAATATTGCCATTCTAAAATACTGATATGTGCTCAAATTGGGGGAATGGACTAGAAAACCTCAAGACATAATTTTGTTCCTATTTGTATAATTGTATGTTCCTATAGAATCACTAAGGTCAGCAGTAAATGGGGATTCCTAACAGCATTCCAAGAAAGGTATTCACCACTTTTATTTTGTGATGTTTAGTAACATCCCGAGTTTATGTGCCAATTGAGAAATATTTTTCTTTTCACAGTTTTTGTTTTGTATCCTTCTTACTATGTCCTTAAAATGCTCTGAGTTCCAATTTCAATAACATGCCTTAAAGGGCAGCTTTGAGATGTTATTTTGCTGTAAGAATAACAATAGTACTGTCTGTGCAGAGGAGAAATGCTTAGTCTGCACTAAGCTCCATACTGTCTTGATTAAACTGCTACTATACCAAGAACAGCTATTTTAAAAATAGCTGAGATGTGTAAGTTTGTGACTGAAGTATAGACCCAGTATTTGAGTGGTCAATTAACATGGATTTCATTACAATCAAAACACACTAAGCCTCAGGAAGAAGAAAAGGATCAAGACAGCATCCTATAAGTAGGAATTTTTATGAAGGACACAAAGAGAAAAGAAGATTTATACCAACAGCATATACCTTTGGTTCATCATAACATGACACAGCACATCCTGAAATAAGTGTTCAATACAGGCAATATTCTCTAAGAAGGGCACCAAAATGAATATGTTAAGCTAGAGGGCTATTCTGTATGGGGCCAAGCTTAGGTGAAGTGAATACCTCTCAATGGTTACTGTAAATGGGAAGGTCAGCAGCCTCTCTTTTTCACTAGACAGATGAAATGCTTTGTGGAAGCCAGCAGGAAAATAGCGTAATAGAATTAAAGGTATAGCTATTGTGAAGCATTATTTTTTTAAAAGAACCTGGGCCACATGTTGATTAAGAAGGTAGCCACTGCCTTTATCACTAGTGATTTGCTTCTGTCATATTTTTCTTAGAGCTATTTCTCTATCACATGCATACAGAGAGAAGAGCAGAACTTTGGGTCAGGTCATGGCTTATTCAGCCTGCAGGGAACTGTGCTGATACCCTTTTGGCATGACAAGCCACAGCCAACTGTATTTAGAAAAGAGATGTCTTCATGGAGACATATTTCTTCACTCTGATGACCATGGAGTGCAAGAGTGGGGAATACACAAAGTGCCTTTGCACCTTCAGTGTGCTTTCTGACATAAAATATGGCAGGGGGGATAATGCATGCGTGCAGACTCATGCTTGTTCTTTTTGAAGAAGCTGGGAGGTTAGATAGAAGCAGGTTGATATCGCAGAAATGCAGCTGCTCTGTACACTGGGCTGGGCTGAAAGCAGCAGCAATGAGCCCCGTCCACCATTTAGCCTGTCATCTCTCCCCACCTTTCCTTTCTTATTAAGAAGATGATGCATTTCCCATTTCAGTGAAAGGAAAGACCCCTGCAGACGGCACAGAAGCTGGATCATGCTGCAACATGTTTAATGTTACAGGACAGCACTGTGTTGCCATCAGAACTAATCCCAGCAGCAGCATATCAAATCACCCCATTTCCATTTAGCTTTCGTCAGTATCATACACAGACAGATATGGATTTGGTCTGGGGAATAGCATTTACCTTTGAAGTCCTTTTTAAATTTTTTCCCCTCTACATCATGCATTCAGCACTAATAGAAAGTTTCATTTCAAGAATGAATTCCATTTAGTTGCTGAGCATGTATCGGCTACACTGCTGATCATCAGTGTGATAGGGATATTTTAGGTTTTCTCTTCTGCATAAACTTCGTCTCTTTTTCACTGCTTTGCATGGCTGTTCATTTTGACATGTAGCAACTTATTTGCTGCAGTTGTCCCAGAGATCGCTTTGATATTTTCTCTTTTGTTGTGCTAATAGAACCACTCTTCTCTCTTACTTTGACCTTGCATATTTAGTCAAGGTTTCCAGCTCCATATTCTTCTGTATAGGCAGTCCTAATTTTTGTAAAGCTTTCATTACAGATTAGCCCTTCCTGCAGCATTAAAAATGAACATGTTTAGGCTGCTTTATGACATTTTTCAGAGAGAAGCCTAATATTATTCTTCTTTTTCTTTTTTCTAGTCTGGCAGTTGGTCACTACTGAATTCAAATTGCCCTTGTATTTCAGTCAAGTGTCTTGGAACAAAGATATTTACTTCCACATATTTGCTCCTGCTACCTCTGTGTTGATTTTTTAGTTAGGCACAACTAGATGTGGCCCAGTCAGAACTTGTAGCTCTTTTTTTGTCTTCCACTGCATAATAATCTATTTTGACATATAGTTAATTTGTCTTTCATTGAAGTGTTTTCTGCTAGTAATATAATTTGGGATGCTGCAGAGTATACTGAATACACTTTTGCCCCGGTGTGAAAACTTAGAGCCTAGAATGGGAAACGTTCAAGCACTACTGTGATCTTCAAAATAACATTTCAAAGGAGAACATAGACAGACTTGAGTAACTGAAAATCTATGCAGTATCATTTTTAGGGTTTCTTTTACATCAAAGTCACTTTTATCAATATTCACATTACCACCACAGCCAACCAGCATTCTTCAGCTCTTAACCACAATCTCTGAACAAATTCTGTGGTATGTTTCAGGTGTTTCGTAGCTGAATCTTTTATAGTAGGATCTTGTTCCCTTCCTTGAATGATTCCTTTTTAGATGCCTTCCTTTTCCCACTAATACAATCTGGGTGCACTGGGGAGGATTCCTTACAGTATAATGATTTGTCTCAGTTTAAGGTTAAAGATGGGAGGCAGGTTGTATTATAGTACCAATGTGGGCTTTTCTCATCTTTCTGTTAGCACTGTGTATTAGGAGTAGATATGCTTATTGTTTACATAAGATTCCAACTATTCGTGAATTTGCTAGGTTACTGATCTCGTAGCAAGCTTTTCAAAATATCAATTATACAAGAAGATAATTCTGTTAATCAGATTTGCATTTCCACTTTATTAATTTCTTGCTCCTCTTTAATTTTCATGAAAAATCTCACACCTATAAGTCATAATGAAGTACAATTTTAGGAACGGGAGGTAATGTTTTTATATATATATATGCATCTAGGTATGAATGTACATGTCTCAGCCAAATTTCTTGTGTGTCAGGCTTCCCACATCAACAAATTAATCTGAAATATTCCTTGCTGGATTTTAAAGTCTCCTTCAGGCCAGATCATGTATCACATTTTGAATTTAAAATGCAGTTTAGAACGCTTAGTTTGTTTGTTTGTTTTCATAAATAAAACCATTTGTTTCGTAAGAGATTAGAAATGTATCACCTTGTACTTTTCCTTCACTTTTCCATATTTCTGGCACTATTTCTAATTTAACCATTATTGTTTTATTAATTAAAAAAAAAAAGGCAAACCAAAATCATGCAAATAAGGAAATAACAAATGTGTTACCCTATGTAAAGGAAAAAAAAAATGCAATTGTAAACCAGTATACAGATCCTATTCAATATGAAAAAAAAAATTAAGGATCATGGAAACATTTATCATATTTGCCTTTCTTATGACTAAAACAATACCTTAAAATAGATTAAATTAAACAAACAAACAAAAAACAAAAAATAACTTTTTTTTTCCACCAGACTTGACAATAATTAAGGAAGTCACATGAATGAAATAGCACAGCCATGTGAATTATCTCCCAAGTTAAAGCGTAAACTTCTTTGGATATCCCAAATTATCCTCACTACAAATTCTTTTACTTCTGTAGCAAAGTCTAAAGTGCAGTATTTCATATCAGGCTTGGTCTAGAGCAGAGGTTTTTTATTATGTGTCACTTAGTATATTTTCCCCTGTTACCACTTTCTGTTATGGTCACATTGGTAAAAGCATTTGTATAAAAATGGTTGTATAAGCAAAATATTCTTCTTGTGTGTGTGATGGTTGTTAATTTCCCAATAAATTGATGCTAGCTGAATCTATAAAAGAACATTTCCAAGGTGAACTATGTCTCTAGCATAGTGGTTTGTTACTATAATTCTACTGGCAACTGGCATAACTATAATTACAATTCTTTTTGATTGCACACATGGCCTCAGAAGAAAATAGATATGTGCTGTCTTTCTCTCATGTCCAAAAGTGAAATTTCACAGCTTATATCCATAAATCAGTGGACTATCTCTCAGCACAGCAACAAACTAGCATTTTGCCTCAATCTATTTCAGGCTCTGGCCTTAATGAACAGTTAATGACTGAAAACAAAAACACAAGAAAAACCAAAATGTTAATCCATTGTGGTTTAAAATTTTTGGAAACCTTTCCTTTTTTTTTTTTCAGGAGGTTTTTTTTGTGTGTAGGGGTTTTTTTTTTGGTGTGTTTTTGGGTTTTTTGGAGGTTGGTTTGTTTGTTGTTTTGGTTTCTTTGGGGTTTTTTGTTTTGTTTTTGGTTTTTGGTGGGTTTTTTTTGTTTTATTGTTTTGCTTTGTTTTGTTTTCTTTTGTACTGATTTCATACATCTCTCAAATTCCTTGTTGAATGTTAACAATTTTCTTTGACATTACCTTGTTTAAGTAAAGGCAAAGGTCATAGGAAATTAAGGCTACTTTTAATTTATTACCCTTTCTGAATTCATATAAATGATTTTTTTTGTGACATTTGTTTTCCTTCTAGAACAGTGATGAATACCATAAACTCTCATTGCATTTCAAAAAATACATAAGGTTATATGAAAAAAATAACTAAGGAATGTGCATCATTACAATCCAGGTGAAAAATCTTTTACAAAAAAGTGAATACATTTGCTTAGAATGGCTTTTTTGTTCTGTTCAGTTTTTCTTAAGACTTGGGAGTAAAGCATACATTGCAATACTGTATACAACTTCCAGAGAACATTTTTCTGGCATTGATACCTCCTGGGAAGGAAATGGTGAGTTTGAGCCATGCTAGCCATGCTATGCTTGGCAGAAAAAAAAAAAAGTATATTTAAAGCATAATTTCTTCATGAATTAAACAAACTATAAATGTTTGAACAGTCTCTGAGGATATATTTGTAAGATTCATAAACAATGAGTAGCATATATAGAAATACGAAGTGATGGGGATAAGACAAGTGCCATTCCTCCATTTATTATTTGGGTCTGATGAAATGAGTATTATCTGGCACTTCTAGTGAAGAGTTTCAAATGAATTACATTTGAATGCATTAAGAGTGGTTTAACAGATTATGGACACTGCCAGTGATATGTGTGTGGTGCATACCTTGTTCAAGAATTCTTTATGGTTTCAAAGGCATGTTTCTTCTCATTGTCTTTATATTTTTCTATTTCATCCATGTGACATAAAATATGAAAGTGTGTGAAGTTAAAGGGATGGAAATTAATAGAGGATTCAGATTTAGTCCTAGTCAGTTCCTTAAAAGTAGAAGCAGTGTTTTTCTAGAGTAAATGTATAAGGTGTTTCATGTCTGAAACACCTTAAATATTTCAGTCATGCTTTCAACACTGAAAATCTGGTTTCCATATGGAATTCATGACATACTCCTAGCAATTTTACTGTAAAGCATAAAACTTGGCTTGTACCTGAAAAAGTCCAAATGCATTCATACATTTTTCATCAATTGTTCAAGGATACTGAAAACTATAAATGAAAAACTTAAAAACCCATTGCAGTACCCATATTGTAAACACATACAAAAATCCATTTTATACCGAAGGCATGTTCAATTCCTGACCATTTTCCCACTCTACCTGTTTGTTCTATTCCAGTTACACAGAAAGAAATATCTTGAATTCATCTGTGCCATTTACACATCACCTCTCTTTCAGTTTCTAAGAAGTAATTCAGCTTGGGAGCAAATCAGACTTTTATTGTCATTATGGCTTGGGTAAAACCACAGAAAAGCCAAATTTCCGTATTTTTCCTGGCCAATTGCTCACACAGGCATTAATACGAACTGTAAGACCATTTTCCTGAGCCGCAGCTGTTGTCAGTAAGAACCTTACTACTTTTAAAATTGAATTGATACCTTTACCCTCAGTTTAGACAAGAGAAATAATAGTGACGGTGCCAGAATACATCGATATAAAGCTTCACACCTTTGAGTCTCTTGGGGCATCTGTGCTGGGTCTCAAGCACAGTCTGCAGGACTGGTTGGCATAACAAACCAGTGTCCCAAATGGGAGCAAGCTATTTGCCAATGTCCAGATGTTGTGTCCAGATATGTACTAGAAATTTTTTTCTGGGTGAAATATTCTTTAAAACCATGCCAGTACAGAGAAAACGTAGGTCTTTTTTCATCTCAGCTTCCTGTTTAAACCATGAAGGTGAGTTGAAACCATAGTGGACTTAGATGTCAGAGACAATTCAAAACACAGACCTAGGTTTGATTTTACTTGTTTAAGTGGAATACTAATGCCCTGCTGAGCCAGCCCATTCAGATCTATGCACAGCAAAACAGCAAAATCTGCCAGGGTGGCACAGATGAAGTTTGAAGTGGGAAAATGTTCAAAACATTTTTCAGGCTTGCATACTTTTCTATTTTTTTAATGGTTTGTGAAGGTCTTTTCTCTGTCAGAGGAGAATCTAAAGTAAAAAGGGCTCTTCACAGCCTCCTTGATAGGCTGTTGAAGCTTTTCAAATGTAAGAAAAAAATGTTGTGGGAAGGAAAACCCAGCAAAGCTTGGTGAGCTTAGCTGGAGCTTTAAAGAGATTATACCCAAAGTTCAGGCAGACTTAGAAAAAGTTGAACTTGACTGTTATCTTGAAAAGCTTTCGAAGGCAGGGATCATCAACACAACCACAGCTCTCATCTCTGGCAAACAATTTCAAGCAGCTTTAGTATCAGATAGTATAGCTTGGGGACTCAAGAAAGAATTTTCAGGGCTGCTGTTTCTTTATAGGTTTCAGCTTTGGAAGCAAAGTTTACTGTTGCTACATCTAGAGAAAGAAAAATAGTAGTTAGATATGGAAGATGTGTTCGATGGTCATTCCCTCAGTGGTATTATTTTCAATGGCAGCAAGAATAAATCTGATATGATTCGATTTTTATTTTTTTTAGAAGCAACTACAGCATTAGATGGTCCTTGTGGTTGGGAACAGCACCACAGGAAAATTTCACCCCTCTGTCAGGCATGGTATTTTGACTGTTCAGAGGACAGGTTTTAATGGCACGTCACAGGAAATAAATTCTTGGGTTCATTTCAACTTGTTAACAGAACAAAACACAGCACCACCATAGCACCTTTATAGATAGTCTTATTATCATAGAGTCACAGAATCATAGAATGGTTTAGGTTGGAGGGACCTTTAAAGTCATCTAGTTCCACACCCTTTCCATGAGCAGAGACACCTTCCACAAGAATGTGTTGCTCAAAGCTCCATCCAGTCTTACCTTGAACACTTCCAGGGATGGGGCTTCCACAACTGCTCTGGGCAACCTGTTCCAGTGCCTCCCCACCCTTACAGTAAAGAATTACTTCCTATTATCTAATACAAACCTATCCTATGTCAGTATAAACATGTCAAGGGCTAACTGAATATGGTACCTGACGTGATTTCTTAACATTTTTTGCATTTTCTTTGTGGGTCCAAGTTACTGAACATGTTCCTTTTCAGGGACAGGAAAACAGAAAGTACTAATATTACTTGCTAAATAAGCTTCTTTTGGGGTCTCTTGTGTTTTGGAAAATGAGAGATGACGTTCATGGTCTCGATTCACAGAAAGAATGAATAATGCATAAAATAATTATGTCTGCCTACTGCAATGGTATGCACTGCCACAAGCTGCCAGAACAGCAATGTGCTGGGGACACAGCTTTTGAAAAACTGTTTCTAGAGCCATGTAAAACTAAATTATTCCAGATTAGCAATGTATTTATAATATTAAGTAGGTATTTAAAATCATCTTGCAAGTCAAATGTCAGCAGTGAAGATCAATTTAATAGTTTTATCTTTTTTTACCACATTGTCTGCAACAAAAATAGTGCTTCAAGTGAGACTTCCCAAATATGTGTCAGTTGGAAGCTCATTAGCCTCAGTTTGATCAAATTTACTTGTACCTGGTATCCTCTGCTTCAGCAGAGAATAGGAACAAGACAGGAGTGACATGACAATGCTGAGGAACATCTACAGAGGAAAATGCAAATTATCTTGTCATAATTTATTCTATTACACCAAAAAAATTTGTCTCTAAAATTCAAAAATTTTAAGGAAAGAAAATAAAAGCAGTATCTAACACACTTATATAGTTTGTTAAACTATTCCACCCAACTGACTTTCCTTTCTTTATATGTGTTCTGTTGTGGTGGTCAGAAGCTAGTCCTAGTAGCCAGGCTGAGGACTGGGTTTGTAGCTGCATTCTCCATAGGTGTTAAGAAAAGGACATTTCCATTTAAGAAAAAGGGAAAGGCTACATAAGCTCTAACAGCAAACATTAATACAAATTATTCCTCTGCCTTCTGCTGCATGATGCTTTGCAAAATCTCATCTTCTTCAATACTAAGAGAACAGACGTGTCTTTTAGACTCATGTTTTGCATTATTAACCTGTCCTAACCCTTACAATTTCAGCTCCAGCAAGTATGAGATTTATATGCAATTTCTTATAAGGAAGAATGTTGAAACAGTAAGTTTTTTCATGCTTATCTTAGCATTTATATAGTTTATTCATCATTAAAATCAATGCATAATCATAGCTGGATGTATGAACAAGCTGTCAGGCACATTGACAAATTCAAGGAGGCAAGTAATTTACCAGAGTCTCTACACTTGGCTAAGGAATAACAGGCTATGGTGGTAATCTTTTCAAATGATCATTTTGGGATCATTTTTCAAGCGCAGATTTAAATAAAGAGAATATCTTTGAACATTCAAGCAAGGACAAAATATAAAAATATATAACTAATGAAATATCTTAAGAGTGCTCAGGAGTTGACAGGTACATGATAGTAAAGCTGCTTGCAACTGTAGTTTTCTTATCTATATTAATGTGTTTGAATGTTCACACTAACATGTGATTCATAAATATTTTAGCTCGGTGAGAATAAGCCATATGAACCAGTAGTCTGTCCATGGCACTAAGAAGTCTGAGCTGTAGTATGTAGATTTATAGAACAAACACAGGTCCATTTCTTAGTCTTTATCCAAGGTTTGACCCATATCCTACAGAAGTTAATCATGGCTTAATCCTGTTGCTATTGCAGCTGCTGGAATACTCTCATACTCTGACTCTCTGACTCTCTAGTGAGAATCTTTTCACAAAGTGACAGTAAAAAGCTTCAAGGTAGCAGAAGCAAGATCTGAATGACTGCAGTGATGTAGAAGCAAGATTTCAGATATTTCCCACTCATGTGGTTGAGGAAAACACTTCACACCTTCATTGCAGGTCCTTAAAAGAACAAGTGTCTGTAGAAAATTTCCTTTGGGGAAAATACATGCTTGAATTACCTACGCATAAGTCTCAGACAGTCAAGATTATTTTAGGCATCTTTTTGGGCATCATTTTTCAGCTTGGAAGAATTTTGCACAGCCAGGAAGGCACCAGAATTAGGTCAGACGGAATAGTAGGTGTCTTGCAAACTTTGCCACTTTAGTGTTATGTAGCAAGCCACACACAACAAAAAGATCATGGAAATCTCAGTTAACTATATTTCTGGGACTAACACTGACAAATAGACATGTGAGCTACATGGCAACAGGAGCATTTTGTCTGGATTATGCATCTATGGAAGGACCTGGTCTGCAATCCATTTAATTTGGAGTGTAAAGGCCCATGATAAAGGAGAAGTTTATTTTTCCTATTAATGCCTGTAAAGTGACCAAATGAGGTAAATATACCTCAAAGTTTCCACACTTGATTGGGTTTTACTTCTAGATAAGGGTACAAGTGGAGTGTACTTTGTACTAGACACGAAAGTGTCTATTTGAAGCTAGTTTAGCCAGGCACAGGACATGCTGAAGGCAGAGACAGCAGTAGGCCAATTTGTCACATATTCTTCACTACTGCTATAAGCTGTGCAATTATTGAAAGCATCTATTTAGAATTCCTACATCAAGCCTAAGCCTTTGAAATCAACTATCATAGAACTACATGTGTATAATAATTATATGTGTATAGAGGGAAAAGAGGGTGAATTAATGTTTCTGAATGATGTTAGGAAATTGATAACTGTACTAAGGGGAACATCTGGAAAAGATGGAAACTAATGACATTTATACATAAAGATTCCTTAGTGAGTCAGTGCTTCAAGGTGCACTATCTCCTCCAGGGTATTGAATGCCCTCTTCTCTAATTTAATGAGATTTTCAAAAGCATGGTGAGAGAAATGTAGAAGCACTTGCCTTGGCTCCCTTGTGGGACAGGAAGGATCTTTATGCTTGTGATGTCATAAAGATAAGGTTCAGCATGATTATGAGATGAATTTTGGACACATTGAGTAGGAAAAACAACAGTGATCCTTCAGAAAGTCACTTTCCACAATCATGTGCATCGTGTATTGTGGCTCAGGACAGAAATAGTAAAGGGTTTCCTTAGTTTTCATAAGTTTCCTAGTTGTCTGTTGGATTCAGCCGTGGATGTCTTTATATTTTGTAAATATATTTATGTTCTGCTGACCTTATTACTAAATTATTTTATCCAGGATATAATTTTATGATTAATTACATACATGCATAACTCAGGAAGCAATTTAAACAGAAAAGTCAAATGCATTTACAAATGCATGCCCCTTAGAAGATCTTTGTGAGGATCACTGGATTCTCACTGGAGAAATCATATCCTGGGGTTTGGACAGTATATAAACTGAGTGTGTTACATGTCATTCTTTTCAGGAATGTTGCTGAGCTTCATTACTTTCAGAAAAGTGCAGAGACAATTATCCCTTAGCAGTCAGTCTTCCCTAAAGATTTCTGTGGCATGCAGAAAAATTTACTATTAGTATAAGATAGCACACATCTCAACAAAACTCAAATATTTCCAACTGAAGGTGTTTGTGAGACACAAACACATGAGGAGCAGCTGAGGGAGCTGGGATTGTTTAGCCAGGAGAAAAGGAGGCTCAGGGGAGACCTTATAATTCTCTACAACTGCCTGAAAGGAGGTTGTAGCCACATGGGGGTTGGCCTCTTCTTCCAGGCAACCAGTGACAGGACAAAAGGACACAGTTTTAACCTGCACCAGGGGTGGTTTAGCCTGGACATTAGGAAGAAGTTCTTCGCAGAAGAGTGATTGGGCATTGGAATGGGCTACCCAAGGATGTGGTGGAGTCACCATCCCGGGAGGTGTTCAATACAAGACAGGATGTGGTACTTAGTGCCATGGTCTACTCGACAAGATGGTGTTAGGCCATAGGTTGGACTTGATGATCTCAAAGGTCTTTTCTAACCTAGATGATTCCGTGACTCTCTGATTCTTTATTATAGAAAGAGCCCAGAGAGTGTTATTGTTTATGTTTGTTTTGGTTTTTTTTTTTTTTTTCGAGATGAAGGAAGCTGGGAAAAACAAATTCAATCTCTGGCATCTTCTAATATAGTTTAAATGAGATCTTACACAGTCTTCATATTTTTTCTCTTCAGATGACAGATTCTGCAGGACGATGTTCTTGAATAGAGGCATGCTGAGAGGGTAGGAGTTTGTTATGCACTCGTATAAAATTCCTTACTCAAAATTTGCAAGCTGTATGCGGAGAAAATCTGCCTGGTTTCTTCCCCTTGTATTTTTCTTCATAAACATCTAAACTTTCTAACTGAGTTCTTTAAAGAAGTCCCAGTAAAATTAGACAAGGCTGGTTAGAAGACAAATTCAGATTATATCAGAGCCAAAGTGAAACATGAAAATGTGTCATTTGGAAGAGTGAGACATCCCGGGGGCTGAGCACTGGTTAGCGAAGTAGATGATTAAGATTCGAAGTAGATGATTAAGATTAAGATTAAGTAGAAGATTAAGATTGATGCTGTGCTGGCATAGAATGATTAAATAAAGGCTTGAAACTGATCCTCTGTTAGCTTTGCTAAGTTTCCCAGCCAACCAGTTGCGTGCAGATACTCATGCCATGATGATTTTTTGCCTTTTCTTTTATACCCCTTTTATATACCTTTCTATAGCTTTTGTATTCTGAGTGGTTTTTAGCCTATATTCTTAGAATTATTTGTCAATCTAGGAGACTAAACATCTTAGAAGCTTTGTAGTTAAAGATCAGTGTGCCCCAGACACCAAGATCCTCTCCAGAACACATTCTGTAAACTAAGGTAGAACCATCCAGGGGAAGGTTCCTTGGGGAGGGGGGCTCACTCAAGCTTCTCATTGAGGAATCTTTGATAGATATGCTGATAAGTGAGACCTGTAATGTTATACCCAATCTACCATGGGTGTGCATTGCAGTGGGCATTTTGGCTCATTCCACCTGGACATGGTGCACCTAAGGATCCTTAAAATAAATACAAAGGTAAAACTGCTTTTTCCTTTCTAACAGTGTTTGATTCTTGATTTTAAGACCAGGAAAAGGCATCAATACACACTTATTTTTCTGCATCCAGGAAGAAAATCAGTTCTCAGTCTGAAAACAAATTTTCTGACACTTTTATCATTTACCTTGAAGCTTTTAAATGAATACATTAAAAAAAACAAACAAACAAAAAAAAGCTGATTCCAGAGCAGAACCACCATTTTAAGGATAGTCCTTTAGAAAGCTCAACTCAAAGCCTACCTGTGTTTTCACATTCCTGACTAAGGAGTGTGAAAAGGCTATCACTCCTCTTTCCTTACACAACTGGGGATTCTGAGAAATTTCATCGTTAAATTTTGTTATATCCCACTCTTAAGGGAAAGGGACAGCCAAGATTTGTAAATGCTTGTGGTCAAAAGGAAAATGTCGGAGGGTCCACAAAAACTCACCAAGTTTTATTAAAAAATTACACACTTGATATAGAAATCAGCATGATAGTCCTACTATTTAGGCACACAGCAGTGGGTTTTGGGTAAAGGGGTGAGATGAAAAAGAAGAGAGAAAGAAAGAGATTAAAGACAGAGAGAAAGAGAGAGAGAGAGAGAGAAAGAAAAAAAGAGAGAAAGAGAGAGAGAAAGAGAGAAAGAAAGAGAGGAAGAGAAAACGAGATCACCAGTTCTGGTTTCACTACTGATCCAGGGACAGGATGTCCAGGGTCCTGGGGTGCACACTCAGGCTTGTTGGGGGGTACCTGTTTATGGGTAGGTTTTCCCTGTTCTGAATATAGGCTTCTCACTTAATTAGTTATCATTCACAGTCTGTTCTTTCAGATCCATCTGGAAATGTGTCAGAGGGCTTCAGGGGTCTTTGGTGTTCTTCATCCCTCCTACAGTCCATGCCCACTTCTCAGCTTCATTCCTGTGTTTGTGCTGTACTGTGTTGTGCTTATCTCCAGGAGCAAGACCGAGGATGTTTGTCCTGGAAAAGTGCTGCTCTACCTCCTAATAGCCCCCTTCTCCTGACACATCTTGTGTCTCATGGTGTGTTATTATCAATAATCCTTGTCTGTTATTACCAGCAATCCTTGGCTGGCTCCACAGTCAAGTGTTTGAGATACACACATTAGACATCTTCTGGGATTCTACAAATTTCCTCTCCTAAGTCAGATAACATTTTAAAATGCTGGGATTTCTTGTGGAACAATTCAGTATATGATCAAGCTTCTAGAAATGCTGGATTATGAGGATTCTGGAAGACTGGGTGCAGCAACACACAGCAGCTTGTCCAGTATATCAGAACTCACTACACAAATTCTTGAATCTTGCAGCAAAATTTATATGTACCAATGATATTTGTGAAGGAAGGAAGAGTATGCGCACTATTACTTTGGAAGTAATAGGAAATTTCAGGATATGATTAAGTATCATCTGTTCGACAACTGCAGTGATAGATTCAAACAAGAAGAAAACATTAAACTTTCCTACCACTGATCTATAAAATATATTTTAAATTATTAAATGAAACATTTTCCAGTAATTTCTGCTGTTTACAACTCCTATTTAAAATTTTCTCACAAAACAGAGGTACAAGGATTCAAAGATCTCTTAAGATTTGCACATTCTTACTTTTTCAGAACATGGTAGCATCTTTTCCCTGTGCAGCACATCTTGAGGCTTACTTGATTTGTACTCTTTCTTCCTCCATCAAACAATATCGTCTCAGCTATTTAATCTCGTACGAGTACATTTCATCCGTGCTGGCTATCTTTTCTTCTTCTCTCTGAAACTGTTCCATAGCCTATAGATGTATAATCATCTAGCATATTATCTACCTAAACTGTTTTATCCATGCACAGGTCTGTAGAGGCCTTGATACAGAGACAAAACGTAGTCAGCATGCAGCTGATGCATACAAAATGCATCCAGGTCCTTAAAAGTGATTACTAATTTTGAAGCATTCAAACAGACAATTCATAGACTTCAGAAACAGAGGATGCTGAGTATCACCATTAAAATGAAAACTACTGGTCCTAATGTTGATGACAATGGTAGTTGCTGGAGTTTTGACCATTGCTGTGCTTATTCTGCACTAAGACAGGAGGGATTTTTGTCGTAAGAACACTAATCTTCAAGGACTTGGGTTTTCTGAAAGCTCAGAACCAAATCTCAGATATCATCAGAGGCAGGGCTTAAACAACCTCTTTTATCTGCACCGGTGAGCCAAATATCATTTCAGTATATTATTGGGTTTACATTTCTTGTCTAAAAATAGGATGGATACCTATGTTCTCAGGCTTCTTACCTGTAGGTGGTTTATTCTACTTCTGCTCTAATCTAAAATCCAAAGAGTTAAAGACACAAAAGTGTTCACTTTTTATGTCAGGAGTGGCTTCTGCTGATTTTTAGCTTTAAGAGTCTGTGAAGTCTAAGTGAAAGCAAAAGAATGTATTTTTGCAGCATGTATCAATCTTCTGGTAGTCTTTGATCTCTTTAAGGGTATTCATGGTCTAAATGACTACCACACTTTTACAGAAATAACTGAAAGCTGGATTTGAAATAATTGACACCAAAGGGAAAACATATTAAAAGTGGTAATCTCTATTCATCACTTAACTTTTTTCCCAGTGCCAACATTAAAGGTAAACTAATCCTTATTATTTTCTTGGAAACTAGTGATTTTGCCAAAGTAAAGACATTATATTATAAAACCAGATATGTACACACTTTTCACAAGGAAGACACTTAAGAAAGTTTGAAGAAAAAATATTTCTGTCAAAAAAAACCATTGCCTTAAGAATTTTTTCCTACCATTTACTTAGAAGATTTTTCTTTCTTGGTACAATGTCATAAGTGAAATAAGAAAAAAAATCAAATGAGCCCAAACCCCAAAACCTGTAAACCGCATTGAGCTCAAGCAAGGCTTCTGAAAGTCTGAAAATAACGTCTTTACCTCTTGTGAATTCGCCTTTTGCAAAACCAGCTCTTTGTGATAGCATCAGTTCTCCTCTACACATTGGGGATGAACTCTTGATTGATACAGTCAGTAGGCAGAAAAAATGTGGAGGATCAGCTTCTACTGGTTCATGCAAGTGGATGTGGCAACAGAGGAGGGTATGCTGGGATTCTTGATAGCTCTGCTAATTTTCATGGACCAGATCACGTTCTCATGTGCAGTGTAACACATAAAGTTAATCAGAATAGTATGGCACACAGTCCTTTGCAAGATACTAAGTTATTTGTAGATGCTAAATGAGGCATATCTAAATAAATTCCCTGCCTGAAACTAATTTCTGAACAAGTGAGGGAGAATAAGGCATCTCAGAGCCTCTTTGGATTACCGTGATAGAGAGGCACCCACATGGGATGGAAAGTTTCCCTGGCCACTCTGTCAGATATAGTGGTGAAATTCTCCCCCATGGGCTAATCGTGAAAACACCATCTTGAAATGAAAGACATGAAAAAACATTTACATACATCAATGGTATATCAAATTCCTTTTAGAATGGATAGTGATATCATCAGTGTTCCTTTCCAAAGATAATTTCTTCATAGGTATGTCAAAAGGTAGCGAGGTGCTGAGCAAATTATTTTTAGCTTTTCCCTTTTTTCTCTGCATCCACATTTACTTAAAATCATGATCATTTAGTTGGTAGAGAGCAGCAGTGTAAGAACAGAAATTCAAAGCCTTTACCTGAAACTAACAGCAAAGAATTGAAAGTGAGAATGTAATTAAATCACATCCAATTTTGAAAGTAATATGCATTCTTTTATTCACAGATAATGCCTTGATTTCACTTCTTTAAAGCAAAGTAGTAGCCCCCTAATCATCATTTTACGTACTAGCTTGTAATTCAGAGGGGATCTTGCCTCCATTTTTATAGGATAGTCTATGTCCTCATTATGCATTGGCCACTGCATCTAAGAGCAAAAACAGCCTGTTAAAGATGCCACAAGAGAGGTGGTTGGCCCAGTCTTCTTGGGAAGGTGTTCTACATTAAGCCAGGTAAATTTGATAAGCCATTGCATCGTTTTTTAATTCGTCTATATTTCATTTACTGATTAAAAAAAAAAAAAAAAAGAATGGTAATTAAAAGGAGTATCAGAGGTAAAAATTCAGGTCACACTTGCTGGAATGGGGGACACCAGAGTCCATTTGCTTCTGATTGTCATCACCATGTTACAAAACATTTAATATTTAGAAGCATCTGCAGGTTTCCACACTGAGCCTTTTCTTCACTGATGTAAACAATGTTAAAGCTCTTAGTAGCGACAGATGTGATATTGGGATCATTGTTACTCTACTGAGATGCTAACAGCAAAGAAGTGAAAGGAATAAAGTTCAACATAAGTTTTGAGAGATTTCCAAAGAAAAAAGTGATTGTATCTTCTCTTTTTTCAAAGGGTCAGTTGTTCAGTGAGGCAGTCTCAGAGGGTGACATTACATTATTATACCAATTTGTCACCTAAATTAAAGCCATTTAGCCTGTTATTTAGTGTGTAGCTGCAGAACTGATGTGTTTTATTTTATTTTTAATGTGCTTTTTTATAGATGGGAAAAAGAAAACTCAATACGGAGGTAAAAATCACATAAACTCTCTAAAGATGTTGCTTATGATAGGAACTGTCTCTGGCAAGAGGAACAATAATCTGAAGAGATCAAAATGCCCTCCTTTGTTACATACATCTTACTCGTTGGTTAAAAACACAGCAGTACAGTGATATCCTTTTACACAGACATCTTATTTTCTTTACATCTGTTCTGTTTTTCTGATACTTTCCCTAAAACAGACATAAATGCATTTGTGCATCCACAGGAGCTATTTCACATGTTGTGACCATGGATAGTGTCTTCTTAATTACAAAATAACTTCATTTCTATTTTACATGTTAGTGGTACTATTATTTTTTATACTACTATTTATTTTATTTTGCTTCTTATGTTTAAAATGTTTGACTGATCTACGAGGAATAAGAAACAATATCAACAAGGTAAACGACAATATGAAAAACATGGAGAAATGCAAGATTGAAATTCTTTTTGACTGGTTACAATGTGAAGCTCTGTTATCTGTAAGCCTTTTTCACAAAAACTCATTTTAAATGATCAATGTTTCCTTCCATAAACACTAAGAAAACAACCCTACATTTAAATAACACTCAATTTAAATATTTATTACTTAACATTTAAGTAAAAGTGTTTCTTGGATATAATTTAAATATTTAATTTTTTTAGCAATAAATAAAATCCAAACCTGTATTTAAATAATGCTAAATTTGTGACACAAATTACCTCAAGCCAAGCAACTCCAAAGTCCAGTTGAGAAGATACTGTTATTTGTATTCAGTTTAAAACCAAACAAGCCAAAGCCCAAGGATAGAATTGGAAAGAGTCATAAAAGGTCCAGGTGTAATAAAAGAAATCTTCTAAGTACATTAAAACTGTTCTATTTTAAGTCTTATTTAACTTTAATTATTAAAAATAGCCACAATGACACACATTTGTAAGAAACAGCTTCTTTAACTCTAAAAGCTTTAAGAAATATAAATCTGTGGGCAACCCAAGAAACTCCTGGAATGCATGGAGGATAACTTCTGTCCTGGGTAAACCAAAATGTTGTTTTATTCCATGTATATCTGTTGGGAGATGGTTAGAGGATCAGGGGCATGGATCATTGATAGAATTATGGGATCAATAAAAGAACTGTACAAGCAAGAGCCTGCAAGCAAAAGGCCTGTGTGAGAAAAACTGTCTGCATGAGAAAAATCCCTGTGTGAGAAACAAGCCTGAGAAACAAAGAGGGAGTTTGGAAGCGATGCAGCTGTGCAGATAAGATGTGCTAACTGGGAGAGAAGGGAGGCTGAACTCTGAATTCTTTTAATCATAACATAACTGTAGAAGCTTGCCAATGTAAGTCCAATTATGTAGAAGTAGAAATGAGCTTTGATAAGTTTTAAGCCACTTAAGAGTTAACAAGCTGGTATACTATATAAGTGCCTCTGGATTGCTAATAAACGGAGCTTGCTTTTATCAACCATAGTGGCTGGGTCAGCAATTTCTCCCTCCACCGGAGTCCACGGACTTTTTTAAATTCCAACATATATCTGTGCCCAAAATTGTTACTGTCCTTTTAAAGCCAGGTGCCGAGGCCAGAAACAGACCTGCAAGGGCTGGGGGATTCCCTTTTAAAAAGTTGGAGTCATCCAAGCAGACTCTCTCTTCCCTTGTGGTCTTCCCCACAAGGGGGGGAAGGTGTCTCCATTTAGTTTTTGGGTTTTTTTCCCGCTTTTTTTTTTCTCGTATTTGTTTCTTCTTATTGGTGGAAAGGGATTGGTTAAAAATAAGGACGGGTAACTCCTTTTGGAGTGTCCCCCTTAACTGTCTTAAACCAAGATAGCTTCCAAAGCCAGGCAATAGAGAGCCTTACCAGAGGGAAGGGGATGCTGGAGCTGACAGTCATGGACATGAGTAAGCTCTTTGGGAACGTCAAGGTTGGGGCCAGGCTGGGCTGCTGTGATCACGCACAAGCGGAGTTCATGGTCTTGTGGAACATGGGCCAGGGAAGGAGTAAAGTCAAGTCCCAGCAAACTTCCATCTTTTCAAGGAGTTATTCAATAGGATGCCCCAGGAGACTGCTCTTGAGGATAAGGGGGCAGAACAGAGCTGGCAGATTATTAAGGATATCTTCCAAAGAGTGTAAGAACCAGCGAACCCCAGGCACAAGAAATCAGGCAAGGAAGGCAAGAGACAGGCATGGCTAAGTCCAGACCTAGTGGTCAAGCTAAAGCGCAAGAAGGATGTGCACAGGCAATAGAGACAAGGACAGGTACCCTGGGAATAGTATAGAGATACAGTCCCATTGTGTAGGAATGAGGCAAGGAGGACCAAGTCAAAGCATTATTTATGTCAGGATGTTAACAAATGGACTAAGAGGTTTCAAAGGACAGACTTTTTAAAAATATAAAAGAGAAAAGCTTCTCTTTTACACAATTGCAAGACAGAACTTATAACCTTGATGCATGATGCTTGCTATATTTCTTTCCATGTGTATTCCAAAGGCATCTTTCTGTATTCCATATGAATATAATGACTTCTATACAAGCTCCTCATCGTGATTCAGTTTCTCACACATCTCCACCTAGATTATGTCACCTGCTTTGTGGTTGCTGCCTTTGAAGAGCACAGATGGTCCCTAATTCCTATGCAAATCCACCAGGAGCACGTATGTGTTTGGAATACTGTAGGATATCTCAAATGGGACAAGACACCTAAGTTTAAGCATCCCCCAAAGAGATTAATTCTACAACTGAATATATCCACAACCTCCACCTTTAATATGCTATTGATTTTAAGGGACATATCCAGGTTAACTAGTCTATAGATAAAAATAGAGATTAAGACTGCTTTTCTGAGATGAGTCCATAGTGTACGAATGGAAAAATAAGCTATGAGTGATTCACCTGACCAGTAACAGCAGAGAAGCTGTTTTAGAAAAGTTAGCTTAGTTATGTATAAACTAACCATGGTATTATCTAGCAGATAAACTTTTGACACTAAATAAATAAACACCATTTAGTGAAGAATAATCCAACTTTTGGATGTAAAAGGCTTCTAAAGACTGTTCTGTTGAAGTAGTAGTTCCTCATTCTTCCCTCAAATACACTACTGAAAAGGTGGTCAGAAAGAACACCTGGATCCTTCCAAAGGAGCCTTTGCATGTATTCTGCTCATTCTCTCTCTTTCCCTCTCCCCATCAAAATTTGATTTAAGATTTAGTATGAAGACAGAAAGCTGGCTTTATGTCTATAAGCTTTATGTCTTATTTATGCAAATATAAGTAGTGTTTATTTGAATACTGCTGAAGCTGAAGAGGCAAGATTGCACGTGAGGGATTTTTCTTAAACTTGTAGCTTTCTGATTATGATTCATTCCTCTTGTTACTGTCATTAGAACCTACTCTGGGAAGATGAAAAGCATGTGAGGGCCATATATTATTTCACCCAGAATCCCTGGAGCACACTGAAGATGGGAGGAAAGTCAAATCAAATAGCTTGACTGATATTAAGTCAATACCTTTCTCAATTTTACTCTTCTTCCTTTTCTTCTACTCTCTCAGTTGGGATGCACTGGCCTAGCATGCACATGGATAACAGATCTTAAATTCATGGAACATCCAGTTTGATTACACTTTATTATAAAAGCTTCATGGGAACATAAGAGCAGAATGCTAATCAATGAAATCAAGACTTTTCAACTGAGAATGCACAAAAAGTATTTATGAGCTGATGCTCAGAGAGATCCTTTTTTCCTAAATTGTAAGTTCTATATGTAAAATATACGAGGGATAAAATGTTGTCCATACAGAGAAAAGCTTATGGCAAAAGAGTGCTACAAAGTTTACAAAGCCAAAACCTTCAACATTAAGGAAAGCTGACTGCCTTTGCAACTTTACTTAAGGTCTGATAATTTCCTGTCACTGTAATTAGAGGGATCACATGCTACTTTTTCCACTGGACTTCTTTATCTGATGCTCAGAGTACGATGCATTCGTCTGTGGCCTTTGCTCAGATTTTATCCATGGAGACATACAGACCTGTTCATAAGATAACCATCAGTATGCTATTTTAGGGCTTCCCAGACAGCTGCAGGGTCACATTTTCTTGCAGTACTGTGGAATAGTAATACCTATGTTTTAAATAAAAAATAATGCATGGACTGAAAAGTTAAAAAAGAATAGAAATTAATTAATCACATTTGAGATGATGGAGTAAGGGATATTATAGTAGAGGAAAAAGCTGTCATTCTTTAGTTGATCACATTTGATGAATTTTGTTGTCCATCATGAAGCACAGCTCTGCCACAGCAAATTTCAGCATAATGGCTTTCAATTTTGCAAAATTATAAGAAACTGAAAAAATATTACCCAGCTATGTTTCAATAACAGTTGATATGTCAAAGAATACCCAAAAATAATCGTCATAGTTTTCTTGTCAGACTTTGTACCTTGCAAATAGTTCTCCTTATTTTTTGAATTGGGCCTTAGGAAAGAACTGTATAAAGTATCCTTATACCTTGTCTGTGGTAATAGACTTACTCAGATGAAATATACATCTAATATTTAAAGGATCTGTTATATACAGTGTAAAAAGATTTATAAAGCTTACAGAATTTGTGTTGTACTAAAAATAATCAAGGGTTTTTTTGGATGAGATTACTGAAGAGAACTGTGGAAAATGGGACATAATTAAAATTTATAAATTAAATTATTCTACTTTCCAATGAACTAAAATGTAACTATAGTACTTTATATCATTTTTCTTCCTTTGCCTCCAGGACTAACAAAAGAGCAGCAGAAAGTGAAGGCCATGACACTGAAGTGGGAATCTTGAAAATGCATTCTGTTTTCAGCTCTGCAAGTGATTTGCTTTCTGACCTCCTCATTCACTTTTAGGATTAAATCCTTTAGGTTTGTATTCTTTCTTTTTCTTTCTTTCTTTCTTTCTTTCTTTCTTTCTTTCTTTCTTTCTTTCTTTCTTTCTTCCTTTCTTTCTTTCTTTCTTTGTTTTTCTCTCCTTTTCTTTCTTTCTTTCTTTCTCTTTCTTTCTTTCTTTTCTTTTCTTTTTTCTTCTTTTCTTTTCTTTTCTTTTCTTTTCTTTTCTTTTCTTTTCTTTTCTTTTCTTTTCTTTTCTCTTTTCTTTTCTTTTCTTCTCTTCTCTTCTCTTCTCTTCCCTTCCCTTCCCTTCCCTTCCCTTCCCTTCCCTTCCCTTCCCTTCCCTTCCCTTCCCTTCCCTTCCCTTTCTTCTCTTTTTTCTTTTTTTTCTTTTTTCTTCTTTTTCTTTTTCTTTTTCTTTTCCTTTGTCTTTTTTCTTTTTCTT
>NW_024582091.1:17701116-17701204 GCF_017639235.1 Corvus kubaryi
TCTTTTTCTTTTTCTTTTTCTTTTTCTTTTTCTTTTTCTTTTTCTTTTTCTTTTTTCTTTTTATTTTTCTTTTTCTTTCTTTTTCTTT